>NC_139808.1:3538821-3803821 GCF_963457635.1 Microchirus variegatus | reverse complement strand
ATAGTTACGTAAGCAGCGGTTCTTCTGAACAACCGATCATCCTGCTCCGGGCACTAGTCCGGGCACATCCGGTTGCGTACATTGAACAGCAGAAGAAGAATAACGTCCGTTGTGGAGGTGTTTCACGAGCAACAGTGTCTTCTGACTCTGGGTCTGACTCCGGTTTAAAGTCATTAAAGGGACTGCGGCGGGGAGTCGTGACAAAACTTTTTTTAAACACTGTTAAAACAATGTTTTGATAATGAGGAGCAGTGCATCCGCCGTTCCAGAGAAGGGCGCTGCGCTTCTGAGAACGGATGTGCTGGATAGTACTGGCCAATCACAAGACTCTGTCTTCTGGGGGTGAAAGTTCACTCACGGCAGCTGACAGCAGTTAGCATTTGGAAAAGCCATCATTATTGCCATCATATATAACATGTATCCACTGGACACGTAAATCCTCTGAGGCTGGAAGTTTGTGTAGAACTCTGTGCTGCACTGTGCAGCCAAGAACTGAACACTTTGCAGACTTCCGCTCTTTCGGATACTATTGCCCTCGCCTGCACTCTTGCGTTTTTTAGGGACAAAGCGGAGCTCCGCGAAACAACAATTCAAGGAATGTCTTATTGTGACGTAGCAATGTCAAAGTCAGCATCGCATGTTTTATCTCCTGTACTTAGACTGAGGAGGACCACAAAAACATGAGTGTTTTCACTTTGCCTACTCATAGGGCCTCCAGAGTCCCAAATATAAGTATTTACATGATTAAAACGTTGATTTTGCATTATATGTCCCCTTGAGGGTGGACTCACAAATGATAACTCAGAGAAATTGGTATTTTATGAAGCGTCTCCTGTCTCAGTCAGTGCTGTGGTGGGATTTAAATGTCATCCACTTGCACAACAACGCCAGTAGCTATTTACTGGGACCGTGACTTACGGTCAACTCTGGACCCTCAAGAAATGTGAGGATTCCGACTCAAAGTCTGGACTGCGGCAGGTTATGTGTAGATTTATATCCCGGAGGAGGTTAGTGCTCTGAATTACACGGCCTCTGCAGCAAAGAATGCCTTCTGCAGCGGAAACAAAGTGCAGCAACGACCAAAAGCATATTTGAATTTAGTGCGCACAAAGCTCAACTGAAAAGTGATATATTCCTCGCCTCGGTCATACTATGCAGCAGTTTGTTTTATACAACTAAGCCCAAAAAATGCAACTCAGTCCCGAGAGAAACTTCCCCAAGTTTGATCGCTTCAGTAAAAAGCTGAGCTCAGATTGAAAAGCAGGTTCTCTGACACAGGAACGACTCCCCACCCCATAAGGCCTCGCCAGTCTCAGATATCCTTCCACTCCCTGAGAGCGACTACTTTACATAATCATAAGCCATTTTGTGTGCATCATTAATTCAGTCCTGACTGAAGCCATTTAATCATTCCCCTGGAGGTGGTGCGGAGCTCTTATATCCGAGCTTGATGATTTTAAACCGTCCAGCCATGCAGACCAAGGATCAAATTTCGGAACAGCTCACTTCTCTGCGTCGAGGCGGCGCGCTAAAGCTGCTGCAATCCCCTCCACACCTTGAAAAGAACGTTCACTTTGATGCTTTTCCTTGGGTCTCGTGGATAAAGTGACTTCAAACGGGGAAAATGCCACCTTGCCTGCGGATGTACTCTGACGGTCGTGATTGAATCTCGACGCTGCCATTCAAGGGGAAGAGATGGAGAGAACTGTATGCAAATGAGGACAGACTCGACGTTGAGCCGCTTTTCTGCAGCGTGGATAATCGCACAAAGTTTTGTGTGGTGGTTAAGACACCTTTAACAGTATTCTTCCGGAGCACGGCTGCAAAAGGAACATCCTCAGCTCTCGAAAGGATACAAATGGAACGATCAAAGTGAATTAAACGGAAGGGAAACAAACCTTGGGCTCGTGGATGATAAGAGAAATATGTTCCTGTTAGAGGGGGCTTGCAAGATTCACATCCAAAGAGGCAAATTTGACTGACATGACAGATTATTCCAGCCTGATTTTCCTCTTGGGCATAGTGCCTTCACCAGAATTAACGTTAGCACTCTTCTCCTTCCCTTCCTCTGTCATCCAGTTTCTTAAAGCACTCTGTTCATTCTCTCAGTCCGCAAACACGAGAGCCCGAGACTTGCATGTAAACAGTTATGCAGTAAGGCAGCTGCATATAGAGAGAGCTGCATTACCTTCAGTTTACATCACACAGGCCTGAGTCACACGCATACACACACACACACACACAGCCTTATGTATTTTAGTCTACACAACAGAAGAGAAGCACACGAACAGACGCTCATTCACTCATTCAATATAATTAGCCTCAATAATAACAGTGTGGCCTGCCGCTAGCAAATCACATGCAACTCTTTAGTCAACAATCGACATACCACTAATTACAGCCCATCACACACACACACCCACAAACAATTAATAAAAGAAATCTCCTTTGAGAGAATGTCACATGTAATGGGTTCTTCTATTGTGAAAAAAACCCATATATATACCTGAGTCCAAAGGCCATGTTCAATTATATTATTCATCTGTCAATTATTTTCCGAATTAATTGATTAATCGTTTGCTCCATGAAATGTCAGAAAATGTTAAAAAATTGTTGATCCTGTAAATGACGGTGTTCTCAAATGTCTTGTTTTGTCCACAAACCAAAACAATTCAGTTTAAATGATTTCTTAGTTATGCGGAGCAAAGAAACAAAGAAAATGTTCACATTTAAGAAGCTGAAACAATCAGAATTCTTGTTTTAATCATGAAAAAAGCTTCAAACCGATTAATCGATAGGCAAAATAGTTGCCAATTCATTTAGTAATCGAATAATCGATTCATCGATGAATCGTTTCAGCTCTAGAACCAATAGCATCTTCCTTGAAGCCTTGGTGCGACTGCTACTCAAACCATGAAACGATGTAAGGACTACTACAAATGTACTTTAACCGTGTAGCTGTAAATATATTGAAATGGTTGCAGGTTGTGACAGACCGTGATTCATGCATATATATATATATATATATATATACATGCAGCTTTGTGCCGAAAGCTCATCTTCCAGAATGAATATTTCATGTCAAGCGATTGTTATGATCAGTGGAGTTGACAGATGGGGAAAATACACTGACTGCAGGTTATTACTGCCTATTAGCCCCCGACAGACTGAACGGCGGCGGTGACGCAAAGCAGACGCATCGCATTAATCGGCAGCTTGCTGCACATCACAAACGTTACCACCTTACCACGCACACAAACTAATATGTTCACTGATACTGTCAACAGATTAGCTATTTTCCGCGTGACTGTCCAATTTGCCATTTTTACTCCTCTACTCACAGCTTCTGCTTCTGCTTCAAAGATATCCCACTTCATACGTGTTCTTGAGGATTTTTTTTTTTTTCCTCCAGCCCCTGTACAAAAGACTGAATAATTTGAATAATTCACCACACATTGGATTGAGCGAGATGGAGGCAGAAGATCTGCTAAAGGGACTGAAAGAAGAAGCAGAATCACAACCACAACCAATAATATGGTAGATAAATGTTGGGTTTCCACGCTCAAACGGGGCGATATAGTTTCCCCTTAAATAAAATATACGACTTTTAATGGATGCCGACAGAATGAAACCAACACAGTGGTAAACATTACCGTCAAACTAAAATTGGTTATCGACGGAGTGCGAAGGAGTGGGATAAATATTGCACTGCAGCATCAAATCAGAACACGAAAACGCTTTGGGTTCTCTGACGGAGTCAATATTCAAATATTAGCATCTAAAAAAAATGTGGCTTTGCTTAAATGACTGGAGAAAAAGTTGAATATTTCTGCTTTTATAAAATTAAATTAAATCGCAGACAAAGACTAATGTGTATAGTTTAAAGGAAAGGGTGGTGAATATTGTGAAGCCCTTTTATTAAACGTAATTGATTTGTCATTAATCTGAAGACAGGTATCCTAAAACTATACTACCAGAGTCGTCCAATCCTCTACTTTATTTCCTTTTAGGGCCATATTTATGTTTGCCACAGTTAACAGTTTCTCCACTTGCCCTACCTATACTTCATGCCCGTCCTCATGCTTTGCTCGCTGGATGACGGCACGCTCTGGACCGAGAGCTGTCCCAGACTGCGAGCCACCATCGCCACGGCTCTGAACTTGCTGCGAGTGCCCGTGTTGGGGCTGTTTGCGTTCTGTCGGTTCAAGCGGTCCTCTGTGTTCCGACTCACTCCCCCGCGATGGTCCGTGCACACCAGTGACACCTGCATCTTGATTTTTGTTGTTGTTGTTGTTGTTGTTGTTGTTTTAGTCCAAGTGGCCGATACTCCTTAGAGGAAGCAAAGTCCGAGTGTGACACTCTTCAGTCTGGAGGATGCAATCAACTTGAATCCAGTCTCGAAGGCTGCATGTGGTCTGTGCAGATCAGAAAGTATTCACACACTGAAGGGACTGCTGATCAGGTGAAAACAAAAACCTCCTCTATAGGACATCAAAATCCAAGCACAACATTGCAGCGTCCCTGCCTCCGCTGGCGTAAAAAAAAAAAAAAAATCAATTTCAAATCAGTGCAGACTTCACAGAACGTAAAATGCTCTTCCAGCACAATAAAAAAAAATCAAATTCTTCTACAAACCAGAGTTTGTGTTGAGGGATTGTGTTGAGTTTTTCCTCGATTCGTCCGTGTGTCCTCCTCCTCCTCCTCCTCCTCTCGGTTTATCTATTAGTTGCAGTCTGATCAGAAGCTGACAAGCAGATTTAGCCTCGCAATTTCCTTTAAAGCTGAGCTCCGTGCGAGAGATAACACCTCTCGCTGCCACGCTTTTAAGAGTGGAAACGCAAAGATCCAGACGAAAGGATGGAGGGAACGAAACATGACAAACAGTTCCAGGACCAGTTTTCATCCACCGCTCAAAAAGCCCACTACCTTCAATAATCCACCAAAAATACTACTGCATACTGTTACCAAGGGGGCGACATCATATTCACTTCCCTGCTCTGACTGCTGCCTGGATTAAAGTTACATCTGTATGCCTTGTGCTCGCCATAAAGCAGCGTGGTGCACACAGGCGAGATGGGAGGGGGGAGAGAGAGAGAGAGAGAGAGAGAGAGAGAGAGAGAGAGAGAGCGAGGGAGGGAGGGAGGAGAGAGAGACAATGTGGTGGGAGGGATATGAAAAGAATCTATGAGCAGAGCAATTTAGAGCCACAGAGCAAAGCATTGAAATCTGTTGCTTTTATAGCAGCGATCCTAAAAAAAAAAGAAGAAAAAAAAAGGATATTGCATATTTTGTGTTCCTCTTTATCCATCTGTTAACCCCGCAGATAGATTTAAGACAGTTTAATGAAAGGAAAGAAGGAGGCGGCCACATGCTCAGTGGCACGTGGGTCTGCCCAACTGCCCATGAATTATTCATTATGTAACTTTATCTGCGACAATGTTATGTCAAAGGCAGGGATGTGACTTGTGTCTTTGCGTATATATAAATCCATGTTATTAAATGTCATTATTTTATGTAATTAAAGGGACACTGTGTAGTATTTATGGGTTTATATAACTCAAAATCCACTTTTTTATACATATTATGTGCTCCTGCATTGTCTAGTCGCTGTATAATATTTTTTGTTTAATTTTTTTCGTAGTGTTTCAAAAAGTCATTTAAAATAACATGGTCTCGGGCCGCGGTTGCATTGCCACTGTTCTACCGGAGCCTGTAAGGACAAACGCGAGAGAACAAATCAAGCGTTGCTTTACTTGTAGCGGAAGTCCCGCCTCCACTCTCTCCGCTTCGTCGGCTACGGCCGCGGTAGCTCCGCCCTCTCCCTCGCCTCACGAACCTCATCTGCCGACACGGAGAAAGACGACGAGGACGACATTTGACCGGCTGAGGACACCGTAGCGCTCAGGGAAGGGAGGGGGTGAGCAGAGGAGCAGGTCTTTGTTGTAAATTTCAGCCTCTCCTCTTGACGGCACTATAAACTACTCACTTCACCTTTAAAAGGAAATTATTGTTATTTTTAAACAATGCAAAGTCAGCAAATTCAGTTGACAAAATGATATGCTCAAAACTTCAGTATATCATCTATTCAATCAGGTTTTATTATAGCTGACAGGTAAGAGTTAATAGAATAGAAACGTGGCTGCAGGGTGAAAGTAAACACCGCGATAATTGGACTCAATGCAACGATGACTATGGATTGATGAGACATTAGATGAGACACCCGCTCCCAGTAATATAATACTGAAGCTTATCTAAGTGGACCAGCCAGAGCGCCAAGGAGATAATTAAAAGAGATGCCATCAGGAACATACATGTATAGTCAAGAAGAAGCGACCTCCATCAGTGGAATCCGGCATACAGGCTGTTGCTAACTGACAACCCTATTCTTGGAGCTATATGACCTTTTGGTCTCCTGGACTTAAATAGAGCCCCGAGGGGGGAAAAGGTGGTTTAATTCGACTGAAATCGGATTTAAATCTCACACCGTGTGCAGAGAGCGAGAGGCGCGAGGGTGCGACTTCTTGTGACAAAGACAGAGCGAGGAGTTTGGAAGGGATGCGCGTGTGCATCAATCTCTACAGCTCCGGCGGACGAAACGGGGGGAAAGATCGATGGGCTCGTGTCAACTTTGCAGAGTTATGTCCTGACGTTGGGTCAGACGGAGGGGAACAGATTTGGGGATGATGCCATTCCCTCGACCATCTGCTCATCTTGACAGAGTCTCTCCGCGACAGGGTCCGCGGTCCGAAGAGCACGCATTTGCACTTCCACTGCTGTGGAAACATGATGCCACAATTTCACGCCCCCTATACTGCGGGGGGGGGGGGGGGGGGGCGTCTTCACAGAAATCCAACAGGAAACATGTCAACAACATCAAGCCTTGGCCCACGTCTAATACAAATCAAGTCCTGACATTAAGACAATCGATTAATAAATTATTTGTCAACAACTTCAATTTCTGATTGTTTTAGATTCTTAAATGTGAATATTTTCTTTGTTTCTTTGCTCAAGAAAAAATAATTAATTTCAACAGAATCATTTTGGTTTGTGGACAAAGCAAGACATTTGAGAACATCGTCATTTCCAGGTTTGACAAACACCATTTTATGGACCAAAGGATTCATCGAGAAAATAATCGCTAGTTGCTGCTCTAGTGGCATTATTAAAAACATATACAGCATATTGTCAACCTGCCACGCCTTTCCGTGTCTTCTGAAACCGCACGACGACTGATATCTTGTCATTATATCTCCTTTGTTTATCCTTGATTTACTGTATCAGCGTCTGAAAATCTACACATTTATTGACTAATGCGCAATGCAAGGAACAGTAATCAATACAGGCGCGCATCATCTGACTGACTTACCGTCCATCACCAAAAGCAATCAATACAACAGCCTTTTATTTTTTTTAACACATTGCTGTCATTTCTGATCTCTACCACCATCAAATGCAAACCCCAATGTCTCCTCATAAACGTACTGTGAAAATGTCTAAAACAAAAAGTATGCAACATATTCACTGATGCCTTGTGGTTGATAAATAAACTAGGTGCTATGAACCACAACAGAAATAAATATTTTCGATCCAATAACCGATGCCTGTCACATTTTACGACGATGCTCTCAGCAGGCACACATCTGCCCTTTTCTGCAGATTGACAGCGTGACTTTCATTCTCTTTGACTGTATCGAGACCAAAAGGACCAGATAAATAGAAAAACATGATCATTAGAGATGACGGACGTTTGAAATGTGGTTCTGTTCAAGAAAAGCAAACAAGAAAACCTCAATGCAGTGAGCACGCCTGTCAGGGTGTGCAGCTATTGTTGTCGGCAACAAAGATGATTTGTAAGACACGTTACCTCTCTTTTGTTAGAACCCTGTGACGTTGTTCTACATTGGCCCCTTTCCCCTCCCCATTCAAAACATAACCTGCATTGTATTTTCCGTGTGCCACTCTTTCTTCATTTACTACCACTGTGCTCGTGTCTCTAAAAAGGACATTTTAACACTGCAGAGGAGTAAGAGGAGAAAGCGCCTGCCGGTCTGCCGCAGTCAAGGTCATTCTGAAGCGAACACACACACACTTGTACAAGGTTTTCTTTTCTCGACGCAATTACTGAACGAACACTGGCCTAAACTGAAAGCTGCTTTGTGACATTTCATTAGCGTCTGCTGGAGCAAAACTGGAAATAACACCTATTCATCAGTAGTCACGAGGAAAAACACATTCATAAAAGGGATCCAACAAAAACTCTGATCTTTACATAATGCACTACTGTGCCACTGGTAAATTACTGATAAGCTCTATTGTGTTTGGGTTGCACTGAGTCAAGGCAATGCACAACTGTTCTTTTATGATAAAAAGCAATTTGTGCGTCAATTCAGGATGAAATAACTGAACAATACCGGAGAACCACATCCTACCACCTCCCCATTGTTAGTGTTGGAGACGACGGTTGTCAGGTAGCTGTGCTGTGCTATTACAAATAAAAAGGATATAAATCCATGCCTTCCCACACCGCACATAAACACAATGTCCCCCCTCCTTGCTTTGATTAAGTGCCTGATTCATGGTTATCCAAAAAAGAAATCTACTGAGCTGCTGAAATCCCTCTTAGACACTCCATCAGTGTGAGTGAAGGCAGAGCACTGATAGGGCCCTGCTTTTCATTCAACATGTGGGGGAGGACGAGGAGAAGAATGCTATACATACACAGCCCATGTGGTTTGTTTTTCACTGATCGTGACCACAACGGGACTATGGTCATAACACTAATAACACACATACACACAATAATTGGTCTTCTTCTGCACCTCCATCCAGCCCTGATCAGAAAGAGGCTTTGGCAATCAATGGTGCCATACCGTAATGAAGCCTCCAGAGTCTGTTTTTCCAAGTTGTGCAGGAGTTTTTACCTCAGACAAGTGACCTCTTTAAACTACAGCCCACATACAGCAGCCAGGGGAAGACGACTACTGTGATCGACTGAGCGTTAGAAACTGGTCTGATCGCCGAGGTGCTCTGTGCGGAGTACAGTGATGAGCGGTGATCCTTCACCACAACGGCAGCATTAGCTCTAAAAATAGGCGCGGGCTCTCTGAATCACTTCTGCACAGTGGGCCCAGACAAAACACAAAGAATGCCTTTAGCAACTAAAAAGGACTCCCAAATTTGACTGTCACCACAATGAGCATCTGATGTGGTCTTTCACTAATTTGTTCTCAGGGGCAGTGCCTCCATTGAGCTGTTGCTGGCAAATGAACTGGCATGATCTCTCCCAAGTTAAGTGCAGCAAAACACTGGCTTTTCCCGCAGCCCTCTGTGGGGACTGCAACAGCTATCCTCTGAAAAGAAGCCCTTTGAAATGTGCTCTTAAACACGAGCATTACATCTTAAAGCCAAGTGATTCAAGCTCGGTAAACAGAAACTAACTCCTACACTCATGAATAATACTTCACACATAGTCAAGCTACTTAATTCCTAGTTTAAATTCTACTTCGTCTTCATCCGCACACCTTCAAAAAAAAACGTGTCAGTGGCCTCATGCCAGGACATGGTCATTTGCAAGTGTGGCGTACACCTACACCAAGAGAATGACCGCAGTTGTATCATGTGTTACTGTCGACCAGCTGTTAAATAGAGGTTTAAGTTCCACTTAGTGAAGGTTTAATTAAACAGCGCTGGTGAGGATTTGACTAACCCAGTGAAAAGGAAATGCTGGGAGAGAAAGGGGAATAAGTGTGTGTCTGTGAGTGGGTGAAGCCTCAGCTTAGGAGACTTAATGGAAAATGATGTGAGGTCAGACAGACTGACAGCCCTGATTGACAGATGTGGTAATGCCTCTCTAGCAGCTAAATGAATCCTGAAGCTGTGTCTAAACAGTTGTAACGGCAGACAGTTTCATCAATGTAATGAGGATGTAATCAACCTAAGCAAAAATATCCAACATAATTGTTCTTTTTCTGTTATTTAAAAAAAAAAAAAAAAAGTTGATGACTGATATTGTTGTGGAAACTCTCTGCTGGTGAAGAATGAAATCTACACACGAGTGGTCGAAGCTGAAGAAAGACCCAGAGCGTGGCAAGACCTACACTTTTATACCTGCAGACCACCCCTTTCAGATCCCTTTGTCTGTTGAAGGGGTCTGCCCCTCCAGGCCGTGCTTTCACACCCCCTTTTGTCTACTGCAGGTATCAGGGCTGACTCCTACTGAGGTATCCTGTGGATGTTGTAGTTGGGAGCAAGTTGAGTCTAGACATCCATCCACAGACGTTTGAATCCACAAAAGGACCTGGTATCTTGCATTAGAAAAGGCGCTAGGCTCTGAGACAAAGAAATTGAATTTGCCATTTCAATATCAAGTGAGTCACTGGAGATTTGTAAGAGTTATACTACAAATACTAATAAAGTAGACATAGGGTTAGGTTAAAGCTCTTTTTTTAGAGATTCAGGGATTTCCTTTTGCAAACGAAGAGTGAAGAAAGGGACACGGGTCACATCTGTGAGCGGCGTGTGCTGCTCCACTTCCTAATTCTCCAGTGAACACGGCAGATTCCCTGCAGATAACAGGGCTCAGGAGGAGTCGTCGTTGATGCCGTCCCTGCTGACAAATCTAACCGAGCTGGAGAGCTGAGGCATTACAAAACGCAGAGGAGCTGGGGGAACTCCTGCTCTGTAATACAAAGTCATAATGATGCCTTAAGGATTCAGCGAGAGTATAAGTGAAAAATGTGTTGACCGTTACAAATCAGCAGTGATTTAACACCCATGTTGGGATTTCACTATCACAGCTTGTTAAGCAAGAGTCCCGGTGAGTACACTCGCTAATGTGAAGTAACAGAGAGTGAGTGGAGAAAGCAGAGTAATGTCCTTTTTTTTTGACGCTAGATCTTCCCGCCTGCCTGTGTGCATTTGTCATACCTGAGGGAATCTTCACACTGGGGCAGAAACACTCCCAACTGCCCGTATACTGCAGTGGGCAGCTTGGAATCCTGTGTCCAGATATTTATTTTACATTTAAAGGTACAATATGTAGTATTTATGGGTTTATATAACCCAAAATCCACTTTTTTATATTATGTGCTCCTGCATTGTCTAGTCGCTGTATAATAGTTTTTGCTTCATTTTCGTAGTGTTTCAAAAAGTCATGTAAAGTAACATGAGCGCGGAGCGCGGTTGCATAGCCACCGTTAGCAGCGAGACGCCATGTTTCTGCCGGAGCCTGTAAGGACAAACGCGAGAGACCAAAACAAGCGTCTCTTTACTTGTAGCGGAAGTCCCGCCTCCTCTCTCTCCGCTTCGTCTGCTACGGTCGCGGTAGCTCCGCCCTCTCCCTCGCCTCACGAACCTCATCTGCTGACACGGAGAAAGACGACGAGGACGACATTTGACCAGCTGCGGATACCGTAGCGCTCAGGGAAGGGAGGGGGTGAGCAGAGCAGCAGGTCTTTTTTGTAAATTTCAGCCTCTCCTCTAGATGGCACTATAAACTACTTATTTCCCCTTTAACATTTATTTTATCCATAAAAAACTCTGTATTTTAAAAGCAACGGAATGTTGAATCACCATGCACAAGGGGTGAATGAAAGGGACTGTGCTTTGTTTTCACAAAAGCAGCTCCTTAGCAACTGGCAAGATGCTGATCAAGTTGAGTGCAAACCTATTTTGTGCAAGGCTAATGTAAGCTCGTGTAATACTTGTACACAAATAAAATAGCATATTCATGCATAGTTTGCAATAATACGGTGTATAATTTAATTCTCACACACTAAAATTAAAACTAGTACAGTCCATGTACCACCTTTCAATAACATCCACTCAAAAATATATAACACAATACAGTGTGATAGAGGACACTATAGTGGAAAAACAGTTGACTGAACACACAGATTGGTCTTAATCCTTTGTTAACAGTGACCAGAAGCCAGTCCACGGCTCTGGGTGGCCAAGAATGCATGTTTACAATGACTGACCCGTGGTTTATAGCAAACACTATTCAAGCTTAATCTTTTAATGGAGCCGTCACACAAGCACTTAATAAAAAAAAAAAAGGTTAAACCAAAAGGTTATGAAACAGAATGTTCCTCTTCTTATCTCAGCTGCTGCTGATTCTGTGATCCTGAATTGCCAACCACATTTGGAGCATATTGAAACAATGCAGCCAGCCTAGCGCCATTAGTAAATCCTTTCATTTAAGTATTCGGAGAGATGTAGCACCAATCTTTTTTTTCCTTTTGGGTCCCGCCTGACGTCAGACTACACCGACACGAAGACCAAATATGCTAACAAAGACAAAGTGTGAAATAAAAACGTCACATGGATGAATGCTGCCCAGACCACAGCAACACACAAAGTTTAAATGTGTATAAAGTACTCGCACGTTCTGCAAGACCATCCAACATATATTTCTTTTCTTTGTCATTTATCGTGAAAGTATCGTCAGACACAACAAAACAACACAAAGCAGGATAATTCTGACTATCCTTTATGATCTGTTGTTTCACGAGGGAGAGACGGCAATAGACGTGAGCCGAAGAGAACTTATAAACAAACTAAAAACTCACATGCCGCTCAGAGATGGAACTTGACAGTTCCGGAAATGCACGCCGAATGTTGTTAAGTAACAACATTTATGGGATGTGAAGTGACAACAACACAGCTCTAAAGCCCGAGTGTCTAAAAGGCTGAGGACAGCGGAGCGAGCCTCCTACTTCCTGTCACTACTGCGTATTCAAAGCCGCTAGAGCAATCAGCCTGCAGCTTCCAGTGACGCAACACATATATATATATACAGATTAAGTCCAAAACAAAGCAAAACACATGCATGAAAGTTCACATGATTAATTATGCCAACACCTTTCAACTACTCCCATTTAAATTAGGGAATCAATCATTTGTCATCAACTGAAAAAGAATCAAATAAAACACAGACTTTCCTGGACATAATCACCATTATCATCCAGGAATTTTTTATGATTTTTATGGTATTTATTATATTCAAGAAACTGCATCAATCAAAATAAAACCAAAAGCAAGGTGTGAGAAGCCTACACCGCCCTGGCTATGCTTCTCAATGGATATCAGTAAAAACTAAGATAATACGGCCAAGTGTACAGGAAATTCACAAATTAGTGAAATCTTTTATTGTAATTTATTGGGACAATGACATTTCAGGCATATAATAATTGTCAATTTTAAAAGGTAATACGACAACCGGGTAACATGGTGGAGAAGTGGCTAATAACCCGGCCTGAACGAGGGTTCACGCATGTAGAGTTTGCACGTTCTCCCCCGTGTGTGCGTGGGTTTCTCAGGCTTCTCCGGTTTCCTCCTACAGTGGCATGCATGCAAAGGTGGATAACAAGATACCCTAAATTGACCATAGGTGTGAATAGGAGTGTGAATGGCTGCGCGTCTATATACGTTTGCCCTTCGATGGACTGGCGACCTGTCCAGGTTCGACTCTGCCTTTCAGGATTGCCTCCCTTCTCGTGACCCTCGTGTGAAGGATAAAGCAGTACATAACAACTTAATGAAGAGATTTTTTTTTTGTCTATGTCCACACTCCATCACTGACTAGAACATCTTGACAAGCTATCACAGCTAGTGCGAGCTCAGAGAGGAACAGGAGAGGTCTCCACTCGGAAACCAAATCCACATCGTTGCAAATACAGTAAGACGAAGATCGACACCTCCTCCGGTGATAGAGATTAAGACCGGCCATTTCAGCAGCTTTCACAGGAGCAGTAAGATGACTCTGCTAAAGATAAACTAACACATGATGAACAGGTTAGGGCTGCAGCGCGTTCGTCTGTGTCCAGCTGCAGCTGGAGATCCGAGTCTGTGGCTAAATTTAGCTCATAAATCGGGGATTGCCTGAGGTAAAACATCACAGTTGCCTCGGCTGAAACGCTGAGATTTAAGAAAAAAAAACATACAAATTAATTTAGAGTGGTTCACTGAAGATTCATGTCCTCACCAAATGTTTTTTTAAGTGTGCATGAGCGAGAAATCAGAGCGACACTGGCAAATAGACAACAGTAATCTGCATAATGCAGCCCCTGGCCAAGTGGAAAGGGAGCAGAGAGTTGGTAGTTCAAATCCCTGCCCAGTCAAAAGGTTTGGGTACCCCTGAGCAAAGGTAGCCAACACCCATTGGTCCGTGGGCCTGGATGCTTAGAGGATGGGTTAAATGCAGAGAGATAAATGCTAAGGCAACGCTAAATAGACACTGATAAACAAGAAGAGTTAATAGAGTAAGAGTTACACACACACTGTGTTCAGTGAATGAGTCATGGCAGCGAATGCAGAGGGAAGTCCACTATTTGGAATGGGTGTTTCCTCACATTCGCTTGGTTTGCTAATGTGGAACTCTGGCATCATCTAGTGGAGATCAGTTGGTATTAACAGAGAAATACCCAAAGGATGAGCAAAGGTGTTATTGTAATGTTATAAATGACTGAATTTCTGATGGATTTATTGACTCTACTATGCTTTGGTTTTGTATTGTTGGCCATGAATCATATGTAATGATTCATGGCCAACATGAATCATTACATGTAGCAGGGTAAGCCTTAATAAATCTAAACTTTTTCTAGAGCTGAAACGATTAATCGATGAATCTATTATTAATCGATTACTAAATTAATCGCCAACTATTTTGATAATCGATTAATCGGTTTGGAGCTTTTTTCATGATTAAAACAAGATTTCTGATTGTTTTAGCTTCTTAAATGTGAATATTTTCTTAGTCTTTGCTCCACATAACAAAGAAATCATTAAAACTGAATCATTTTGGTTTGTGGACAAAACAAAACATTCAAGAACATCGTCATTTCCAGGTTTGACAAACACTGATCAATGTTTTTTTTTACATTTTCTGACATTTTATGGACCAACCGATTAATCGAGAAAATAATCGATTACAAAATAATCGTTAGTTGCAGCTCTAACTATTTCCCATAATATCACTAAATTGACAAGCTTTTTCACCACTAAATCGTTTTCACTAATCGGCAAATAAACTAGGAATACAACTAGGGCTGGACAACATATCGATATCACAACTATATCATGAAATGGGACAAGATATTGTCTTCGACTTCGGATATCGTCCTATCGTGATAAGGTATCTGTGATGACTTTTCCTGCTTTGAAAGGCTGGTTGCATTGATAGAGAGTTAAAAGGAGATACATGAAGTAAAGGTTATGGTCAAACATATCTTCACATGTAACCTATGAATGCCTGAGTGGAGGTCATTATCATGTCCATTAGTGTTAAGTCACTCCAGAAATCCATATTTTCCCAGCCATCCACCATATACTGTAGCACTAATAGGAGACGCGAGGCTTCCTGTTTGCCTCAGACAACTCAAGTTGACTCCTTGACCAGCTGGACAATGACACTGGGGAATGTTCTCCTGGACACTAATGGACCTGCTCACTGGAGATGTTTAGTTTCAACTAAAGCTGAAGCTTTTTTTGAAACAAGATTTCTGATTGTTTCAGCTTCTTAAATGGGAATATTTTTCTTTGTTTCTTTGCTCCACATAAAGAAATTCCTTTAAACTGAACACTAACATTTTACGGACCAAAGGATTACTCGATTATGAAAATAATCAATAGTTGCGGCTCTAGTTTCAACCGTAAAATGTTGTCATCATTTACTTCAAGTTGCACAATATTTACAATCTTGAATTCTGTCAATGACAAAAGTTTTTCTAGGTTGAAGTGTAGCTTAGGTCCAACTTCACTGACTGGTGTTTCAGTTCATTGAGTTGCAGTCAATACAGTAATGTCCATTTAAAGGTGGGAGTACCATGGTTAAAAAAAAAAACCCTTGCATATCAGAAGTTATGTGTGGATATGTCTTTCTAATCTAATCTAAAATCACAGTTTTAATAATTTCTTTGTCAAATGGAGCAATGAAACAACAATATATTCACATTTAAAACACAAATCAGAAAGCTTGTTATAATAATTGAAAAAAAAAAATATTGCTTAAAGGTCACATAGAGTGGTCCTGTTGCACATAAATGTTAGTTATGGAGGTCTACTTACATATATTAACTTGTTTTTATGGTCAAAAACCTCCTAGTTGCTGTAAACTAGCCGATAGAAATCCTCTTTTCTGACGCTGTTTTTCTACTGCGAGATTTCAGAGTGGACTTTCACCCCCAGAAGACAGAGTCTTGTGACTGGCCAGTACTATCCAGCACATCTGTTCTCAGAAGCGCAGCGCCCCCCTCTGGAACGGCGGATGCACTGCTCCTCATTATCAAAACATTGTTTTAACAGTGTTTAAAAATAGCTTCTTTTACGACTCCCCGCCGCAGTCCCTTTTATGACTTTAAACCGGAGTCAGACCCAGAGTCAGAAGACACTGTTGCTCGTGAAACACCTCCACAACGGACGTTATTCTTCTTCTGCGGTTGAATGTACATAACCGGATGTGCCCGGACTACCGCCCTGGAGCAGGACGATCGGTTGTTCAGGAGAACCGCTGCTTACGTAACTATTACGGGATTTTCAGTGATCTCGTTGAGCCCCTAGATTACAATAAAACGT
The DNA here is from genome assembly GCF_963457635.1 of Microchirus variegatus. NCBI lineage: Eukaryota > Metazoa > Chordata > Actinopteri > Pleuronectiformes > Soleidae > Microchirus > Microchirus variegatus. The sequence goes on along the minus strand of NC_139808.1, from coordinate 3,787,249 downwards.
TCTCAGCAGTGGCTGAACTGTTTGTTTTCGAACCGTCAGGCTTCATCAACAAGGTAATGATGCAGATACACACCAAAAAAAACAGCGATAATAGGAACTTACGGTCTAGTTACGCTTTAACAATTGGTAAACTGAACGATCGGATGCAGCCCTATACTGATAGATTATGGGGGAGACTACAATATCATCTTCTACAATAGCTTCTATAATTAAGTTTGTTGGAAAAGGGCGGTATCACTGTAAAGATTACTTACACTGTATGTGTGTATGTGGAAATGCCAGCCTCCCTCCCTCCCATGACCACGCACCTGAAATAATGATGAGTTGGAGTCGGACGTTGCATTTACTTGCTGACCCAATTGCCGCACTAATTACAGTATTGCAGGCGATCACAGTACAAGAAACGGCGGATCCTTGCCAGGATTTCCTCTGCCAGATGAGTTACTGCTCCTGTGGTAAACCAACACCAATGCTCGAATCCAAGACCACAAAGAACGAACGGTGCGTTCAATCGCGCTTGGATTTGATATATTTATCAAATACCACCAGGTTTGGAAGTAAAGAGAAAACACATGCTCTTTGCAATAATTAACTCTTTCGACACGCACGCTCACAGAGCCGCACTCGGGCCTGTCGCGGGCAACTTGACTGAGCTTTGCTCACAGCGGTGATACACAACACTGTCGAGAGACCCCCAGATAATATGGTAACAGCAGTTAGCCACAGCACCGTTCTGGTCACTGGTCTCAGACCAAAAAAACAACAGCAGCCATGCCTGGATGTGACTTCAGCTATCCATGTCAACGAGGGATAACGGAACAGGACACAGTAACCACAACAACAGCCGGTCAGCCCGGCTGCACTGGCTCTGAACCATCAGTCCATAAAATGACCTGAGCAAAATATTCTAAACTTGCATCACATGCATAACTCGAGTCTTGGATTATAAGTTTTAAACAAAACTTTACCTCATAGAACATTTTTGGCACAGTATCCATACAGGTGTATCTCAATAAATTATAATATAGTGGAAAAGTTCATTTATTTCAGTAAGCCAACTCAAATAGTGAAACCCTGTTTTATACAAATTCAATACACACACAAACTGAAGTAGTTTAAGTATTTGGTTCATTTAAATGATGACTTTGGCTCAAATTTAACAACAACACAACCCTCATTTTTTGAGATGCTGAATTTGGGGTTTTTATTCGAGTTGAATTACTGAAATAAATGAACTTTTCCACGATATTCTAATTTATTGAGATGCACCTGGGCATAACATTGTGCACCAGTGCGGCTATGACTTCTGAAATCTTAAAGCATTGATGAATTTGACGAAGTTTGACATTTTAAGTTATTAATTTTGCTTATCAAACAAAACATTTTCCAAAACATAAAGGAATTTTAATCCATTCACACATGTTTTTTTTCCCCCCAGATTCACTCGTCACACACACTTTCTCCTCTAATATTGTATGTTATTGACATCTTCCAGATCTATGAGGCGGTGGTTTGTCCTGCACTGTAAACAGGAGAGGACAGCCTGAGAAGGACGACTACATACGACCAAGGGGACAAGAGAAGAAAAGTCTGAGGTAGATTTTAAGGGGCCAGGTAACTCCTTGTGGAGCAGTCTGTCCTTTCCATGTAGATGAGCAAATATGTCACCGACCTAGATGATGAAAATAAAACCTGAGCCCCGGCACCTTGAGTGACCAGAGGATAGAGTAAGACTGTGATGACATTAAGAAAGCCAGCCAAAACACAATAAAACAAAATCACAATACAAAAGCAGTGACACGCACATCTTTCATGTGTGATCACCTTCCACCACAGAGCTAATCCCACCGGCTGATTTCCAGCAAACCACCACCGTTTGAGTCTCTGAGTCCACGCCAAGCGTTTGCCTCTCTCTTACCTGTACTTCATTCCTGTCTGATAGGACACACACTCCTCCAGGGCCAGTCCATTCATCTTCAGGAAGTCTTCCATGTTCTTAATCTGAGCGGCAACCCTCTGCTCCCGCAGTCTCTGCAGCTCGGCATGGTCGGTGGGCCTGGCCGGCGGCTGATTCAGCCCCTGGTCCGAGTGGTAGCGGTTAATGCCGCTCCGGATGCTCTCGCTGTACGACATGGAAAGCATCTTGCCGCTGCCACTGCTGCTGCTCTTACGAACACCGCTGCCTGGCGCTGGAGGTTTGGGTATCTGCAGGTTTTCAGGAGGACAATAACTGGACTTTCGCCTGCCAGGAGGCCCCTGGGGGCCACTCGCGTACCCCCCGGCAAACATGCCCCCCCCTTAGTCTCCTCCACCTCCTCCTCCTCCTCCTCCTCTTGAGATGCTGAGGCGACCCGTGCAGGTGAAGAATAAAGTAGGGACACTAACAGCGCAAGGATCTGACAGGGCACAGCCACCTCCTCAAATAGCAACTGCTACCATCAAAAAAACAACAAAAAAAAACAGCTCTCCTACTTGGGGCAGTGCGTGGCCATGCATCCTGTAACCAGAGTCGTGCTGCAACATAGTGCCGCACCACCCTCCTCGACAGGTACACAATGGCAGGGTTACACTGAGAGGGAGCATTCAGGTGACTGGCTGGTGATTAAGGAGCAGCACTTAACAAGGACACATTCAAAGAGGAGGGAGGAGGCATTCACACATGCACAAAGCAACAGGAGGAGGAACAATCACTTAGGGCTTTTTTAATCAAGATAAAAGAACCTTTAAATCACTAAATATTGTAAATTATTAAAATAAAATGTCCTAATTATATATCAGGTTTTGCTCCTTGTGGAAACCAGTTATGTAGTGGTTTTAAATTAAGTTATTAAGCAAAGAAACATTTCCCGAAATCTAAGGGCTAAACATACAGTAGCAGTAGTATGTATATTTTATTAATATGTACAGTATACTGTACACCTCTCTTAAAAATTATATCATGGTTTAATTAAGACCAGACTGGAACAAAAAAAAGCACAGGGACAAACTTTCTGATAGCAGTCCATATAATCCAAGTGTTTCCCATAAAAAATGGGCATAAAAATGTAGGAAATAACCCTGAAATAATTGTAGGATTTAAGTTCTATTATATGCAATTATCTATCTTCACCTTACAAAATATTTTAGTTTCAAACACTAACTCTTACTTCATTGAACGCACACTTTTTTGGTCGTATTATTGGATTGTTTCATAATGAATCCACAAAGAGTGTTGTTCTGAACTAGTTCAGTGGAGGGCAGCACTGTGCCACTTCCATCACCACTACAAGAATGCAGCCAAATGCCAAATATGCTTGGAAGCACTGAACACAGCGTATAATCCATGTAAGGACAGAACACAATATTAAAACTGCTATTTTACATTATACATTGTTATATTTAACATGAAGGCCAAATGAATGTCATCAAAATACACATAGTACTTTTCAAATTATTTTTATGAAAAAAAAAAGAAAAACATTAAGTTTATTAAATCTTTCTTTTACATAAAGAATAGTAAATAAATAGAAATATATAAAAAAAAACTAAATGACAGTATCTCTATCTCTTTCTTGTAGTTATGTGTATATATTTTTTATTTTTAACCAAATTAGCCATCAAATATTAGCACAAGACATAATAAGGAGTTTCTGGCCAGACAGATTAGATCAATCTGAAATGACTCATAGTGATGTTTAAACCATCATTTTAATTATTGCCATTCAAACCGTTGAGTTTGGGTGACTGTAAACTCACAATTAACGTCTGATCCATATTGATCTTGTATAAAAAAAAAATGTTGACAAATGCAACACTTGAACGGCGCTTCCGTCATCTCTCCAACAACAGCTCACAGAGCAGACACAGTATCGACACCAAGCCTTTAAAAACTAAGACGTTTAAGTCATAAAAGTCTAATAAATCATCTAATAAAACCTATATTGATTTATAGACAGATGTAAATAACGCCAAGGGCGGAAAAATTCCAATATGGAACAAAGAATTTGTCCGAGTCGCTGATGAAATCACAATACGACGCGACCGCGCGTCTCTCTTTCTCAAAAATTCCCTTTCGCTTTCAACTAAAACATCTGGTTTTCTTTGCATAGAGACGAGAAGATGTAAATAAAGAAGGAGACCTCAGGCTAGGCAGCATGCACACACACACACACACACACACCTCAACACTGCCATTCCCTCACACACACACACACACACAAAAACAAACATACTCTCTCATCACAAACTCACCCGGTTTCTTGGGGGTCGGCTCATGAGCAGGATTGCGGGGGTGCCGGTCTGCTCTTATAAACACACACTGCAGACAGTGATGGAGCGGATCCACCCAAACTGGGAGTGTCTTACTAGGAAACGTCTAAACCAATTAGTGAATAAGAGAGTGCATCTCTTCCCTCCCCTCACCGCTTGGACCGTACTCTCTCTATCCTCACAACCGACACCTCTCCCCCCCCTCCCTCCCTCCCTCCCTCCCTATGAGATCTCATGGTAGAAATCCATTTATGTCATTTAGCGGGGCCTGTCTTGTTTCTGCTAACCGCAGCAAATAATATCAGCCCTGAATTATTCACCAAAGCTTTTGCGCTAAAAGCCTCTGATTGTTGTTCCACAGGAAAGAATGCTAAGAGCTGGACAGTAATGAGGGTCTGAGTGTGCACGTGAAACACACACACACACACACACACACACAGGCAGATGTATAGTGTACTGTACTGTACTGGAGTGTACGTATGCACACAGATAAAAGAAAGAAAAAAAAACTACTAGGCATGTTCAAGAACTCTTTATCCACTGATGAAAACCACTCTCTGTTGAAGCCTGCAGCACATCAGCATCAGTGTGTTCAGGTCAAGGTCAGAATCAGAGGAGCTCGCATGGAAATGAATCAAAAACACACGTCGGCTTGAATAAGCCACCGTTTCTGTATTTTCACGAAAGTCAAGATTGCCAAAAATAAAATAATGGACACGTAAAATCTGTAAATATATACGATTACAATACAAGTCAGTGGGAAACGATTCAATCAATTTATCGATTGCTGGCTAAGATTATGTTCCCTTTTGAAATATTATTAATAATACATGTGTGTTAAAAAGTAATACATCTAATGATTTGATATTACAGTATATTTGATCATGTACAATACAGGTATTAGTATTTTTATTATCACACCGTTAATGTCATTATCAGTTAAACTACTATGTCAGTACTTCTTGGTTCATGTCTCTTTGTAGAAATTGTATTTATTATTTTCTGGCCTAAGGGCATTTTATCATCGTATTTGAATCTAATTATTTTATAGTAGCACTCGTTACAAAAGTTACTTTTACACTTATAACACTGGGTTTGCAGCGTTGAATCCAAAAATGACATCCATTTTTCCTCAATCAGGTCAGGTTTTTATGCTAATTTGATTTTGAAGAATCAGATTTTCTGACTAAATTGATGAAATTTTTGTGACATTACACCACATTTAATACCAAAATAAGCACGGTAAGCACGCTTTATGAAACTTGTGACTAGATTCCTGTTAGAAACAATGGTGTATTCACTGACCGCAGATGTAGCAGAATACGTCAAGACTTATTTTTGCAAGATCTTCTAGTCGAAGCCCTCACTTGTAATATATATAAAAAAAAACAATAAGTCATAAGTTGGCACATGCAAAATCTTCAGAATTTGCTTATTGCAAGAAATATAAAATAATTTTGCATCATATGACGTGAAAATACATGCAAACAAAAACGTCAAAAACAAATAGCTTTGTTCAGAAAGTTGATCTGGTTGAGCAAAACCAATGTGATTTTTGGATTCAGCACATCAAAATTAAACTATATCGGCTACAAAAAACTTAATACATTTGGTGTTGACCAGTGTAATAACATAGGCAGACATGAATGGGGTTCAATATATATCACTGTATACCTGCAACACCTGCGATCAATCCAACATATTTATGTAAAGATATTTACTTCTTATACGTGATCTATTTTCTTGCTAATGCAGACACATGCAGGAGACACTGTGGTCCAGACGATGACCCCGACTGTCAGAAAAGTACTTAGTTCCCCTGAAAACTGTAAAAAGGTTTAACGGTGGCTATTGGCCAGACCCCGGAAATACGTTACTAAAAGCATTCTTAGTGCAGATTCATAAAAGCTAACAAAATGTGCACCGGGACTGTCTGAGACATAATTACAAATAGTATGGATCTCCAAAAAAATATATTCTTTCATCAAAATGTGCATAACATAAAGTCACTGGTCACTGCTTTGGGTGCACCCACTTCCTCAAATTTAAACCCAGCATCAGAATGGTTCAATAAGGTAAGTTAAATGACTGAAGGGGTATCATCTACTGGGATTTTCACACACACTTTTCTGAGGTTTACAAGGAATGATCGTGAAAAGGGAAATTATTCAGTGAGCTGAAACAGCCTTGTTAATGCCAGAGGTTGGAGGGCTGGTTTGAAATGATCAAAATGCAATAATAACTCATATAAACCACTCATTATAACCAAGGTATGCAGGATCCTGAGCTCTGAACGCACGATATATAAAAACCTAACCTACAGCAGAAGACCACAATGACCAATACTAAAGTGGCCAGTGAGTGTCAATATATTGATCACTACGATGGTAAAAAGAGATAAAACTTGGATTCCATCACAAGGAATACAATGTCTAGGTCCGCCAGTCCATAAAGTTTGCAGCATTACACTTTGTATACGTTGTGATCACTTAAAAAAAAGGAGAACATTTCCTTCCCAGCATCAGTGTGCGACTGTCAGAGTGATGGACATGCAGGGATAAGGGGCTTAATTGATCCTCTGTACAAAGGCCGGGGGAGCAGCTCGTGGGACGGTTTGTGCTTTAAAAGGACAGAAATGTGCACGACGCCAAGATGAAAAATCCAATCGTGAGCTCATTACGAGGGCCGATCCACATCGTCAGGAGTTTTTAGAACTAGATCAGCAAAATAAGTCTCTGATATAAGACCATAAAACATGATACTACTCTAAAGCTGCAGAAACACTGACCACCTTAAAGCACACCACCACCACCACCACCACCACCACAGGAGTGAGCAGCAGCTGCATTAGAGCGTGATCACATACTGGCTGTAACAAGACAGATCATGTGGGGGAAAAAAAAGACTAAGAGGTAAAGAAAAAAAAAACAGATGTTGCCCAAAATTATGAACACGGGAAATCTTTCTGCTTAATCATGACAATGAAAAGACGGTCAGGAAATTGCAAGTATGGTCAAAAATCACACGATGTCTCAAGTTTCACTGCTAAAAAGTGAGGAAGAGGGGAAAAAAAATTTAAAAACACAGACAGTTAGTGTTGATTCGAAGGTTTCGTGAGCAACCTTGCAGCAAAATCCATCACCGGGCCTCTCAGGTTTAAGCTGCATAGTGCACTGCCAGCTAAATACTGGATGATAAGTGTTATCTGCGCTGCAGAGGTTTAATGGACGTATGGTTTTGAATGACAGAGCAGAGAGCCTCGACAGCAAGGTTAATATTATTATTATTATCATTATTACAGTGAAATAAAACAGAAGCAAGTGCACAAAACGTAAGAAACACACACACAAACACGTAATGTACTTTAAATAAAAAGAAATATATATATATATATATATAAAGTTGAGCATGAACAACCCTGTCCTCTGAAGACAGACAGAAAACTGGACAGACACAAGTACCTGTAGAACTGCAGCTGTCGTTTGGGACTCCCATAACGAGCGCTGAAGGCAGAAGGAGAAAGGAGGGAAAAGGAAAGCGATTAATTAAAGCAGGAAAGGGAAGAAGAAGTTAGTAAATGTGGAAAAGGAGATGAAGAGTGATGAGGGATGTTGACTGCCGTCGCGTCACATGAAGAACAAAATAAGAAAGAGGAAGGAAAAAGACATTTAAGGCGTTTATAATGTAAGGCACAAGGTCAGCAACAGTCTGAAAAAAGATCAACTGAAGCGGTTTATAAGACATGAGTAACATTCTGTGGCAAATTCAAGTTTAAAATCACCACATCTGTTATATTTTCCATTTTTGTACAATATTGAATAGTTTAGAATACGTGTCAAACTCAAGGCCCGGGGCCCAGATGTGGCCCGCCACGTTAATTTTTCTTAAAAATCGGTGTTAAAATAGGTCTATGCTGCTTTTAAGGCGTGCGTTGACCATAAAGTACATTTCCCACAATGCATGGCGATTGCGTTACCCCGCAAAGTGACGGCATCCTGTCACTAGATCGCAGTGTATCGTCGGACATTGAGACTGTGATCGCAGCAGAATGTGTTCACAAAAGCCACAACCAAAAAACAATGAGGCAGTGAAAGCTAGCTTTATTGTGGCTGAAGAAATCACCTGTGCTTCAAAGTCTTTTTTCTGAGGGTGTGTTTTTGAAGCAGAGCATGTTGAAGGTGTGTGAGCAGCTCTGCCCCGACCAGATACAGACTTTTAAAACTGTTAGTTTGTCAGGAAACACCTACGTGGACCAGCTTACATCTAACATGCATCATATTTGTAACCTGAATAAGTTACAAATACAGACGGTTGTTTAGTTATTTTCCGAACCCAGACTTATTCCAGAGATTCAATGACTTCCATCAACTTGTGTTTTTACACTGAGTTCATTAAAACTTGAGTGTCATTTCTTCACTTTTTAGTTAATAATCTTCTTTATATGCTGATAGTCATCATCCAATAAAGATGTCTGGGGTTTCCTTTACTTTTCTCTCTCCTCCTCTGGATTTTATCCAAATGCACTGCCTGACAACTGCTAGATGCCAAGTGGAGGAGATACAGTGATACGAGTCACCTGGAAGAGAACACTATAAACATCGGTCGGCTGCTTATGTTTATTACAGTAGTGCTGTGAGGGCTACAGGCACCAGTTGTCTTTTTGCCAGGCAACTTTATTAATTAATGGCTATCAACAAAGAGCTGAAAAGTGTGTTAGAAACTAATTAAGCACACTTTCTTTCAACACAAGAGTGATTTATATAATCTAATCTGCTTCCTAGTGATAAAGCCAAAAATCACACATTGAAACGAGTCCCACGGCTGTCAAACAGCATCAGTGATCAGAAAAATCTACAGCTGACAGAATCCATCTGGATTTAATGGAGCTAACACAGTCACACAGCAGCAACGAGGAGTTGAACTGATGCTTTTTCAGTGACGCAAGCTGATGAATCTCTGGCACCACCTGCTGGTCAACTATCAGAGTGCAGTGGCTCATCATACCCCTGATGTCACCTCTACAGAAGAAGACTGTGTACTTACAATACTTTTAATACTTTTAACCAGTTGAGCTGTATTCTTATTTTAATGGGTCTTATTGTTTCTTCTCTATTTTTATTATATAAACAGCAGTCCGCAAATTTTTGAAAATTTTTTGGGCTGTACTGTTGTTATTGGTGAGTTCAGTTTGTTATATGAATATTATTCCTGAGTCTCTGTGACATATTAGGAGGATTTTATGGCCAGTTACTTAAGATTAGTGCTGTCAACCGTTAACGCGTCAACGGCGTTTAACTGCGTCAACGTTAACGCACGACACGTTTCCATGACGACTGACCAGAAAAAGGCGCGTGTGATATCATGTTTACGTGACTCCCGATTGTTAAAATGAGTCTCTAAAGTAGCGCTAAACTTTAAAAACAGTTGCGCACATACGCAGTACACAGGTACGCTGGTTATTTATAGCGCTTCTCTTTTCGTTAAATAAACAGACCGCTCCAGTTCCACTGTAGGCGCGCTAACGCCACTAAAAGGAGCTAATGCAGCTAACGGTGCTCACTGGTAAACGGTGCATGGACTCCGGTGTCGTGGCACGTAAACACGACGTCTTTTTGCAGTCAGTCGTCATGGAAACATGTCGTGCGTTAACGAGCGTTAACCTTTTGCACAGCACTACTTTAGATGTATTACGTAATGCACCTTTAATTGTAAAAGTGTTAGCACGAATATGGATAAACTTAGAATGGAAAATGTGCATGGAAATGAAGAAAACTGTGTCATAAACCACACATCCATCAGCTCACCTGTAAATCATGCCAGGGGAGCCAGACTGTCGGAGGGAGAGGCGAGCAGGGGAGTCTGTGGTCGATTCAGGATACATGGAGGCAGGAGGGAGGGGGCGTGGCCAGCCTGCCGAGGACGGTGTTCTTTGATCAGGACCACGGGTTACAGTCCGTCAATGACCAGAGGCTCTGGAAACAGACAGAGACAGGAACACGTTTGTTACACAGCAAAACTGGCATTCTTTTCTGCAACAATACAACTCAAAATTTTACCGCACTTATTATACAACAGCTAGTTCTGACCACGTCGTTTGATTGGACAAGTGGCACGATACCACGAGTGCTGCTATCGAGTACAACAGCACATTGGGAAATTTAACTGCATCACTACCACTTCACAGGTGTTCACAGCAGTCACTAATTGCACCGATTGCCTACGCTGTGTTCCAGAAATAACTGTAAATATCATAAAAATCCACCGGAGAGGTGTCAGAGAAAAAGCGCAGGGGTGTAAAAGCCTTCTGTCTGCTGCCCAAGAAGGATGTCGCAGCATCGGACACCTTGTTGTAAACCAATGTCCCCGTGGGGAATAAACCAGCTGTCCTAAATTTTCATACAGGATGCGCATAGAGCCAAGGACACACACACACACACACGTCTTAGCCCAATTACACAGTGCGAGTGCCACGACGCTACACAAACTGATGCAGGACTTGAGGCGAGGGAGATAAATGTGTCGTGATCACACAAAATAAAGCTAAAATGAAAGATGTTCTGTGTTGCAGATGTGAACGTTAGTTCCTAGAGTTCTTGAATGTTGGGTCGAGAACTTTTCTGATTATCAGGACGACAGCGTTTATACCAAGGACATCCGAGCGCTGCAACACAGACGGAAGAAGCACGTTGAATAATAAACCTTATTCAGTCAAATTCAACCACTGCATCGGTGTCAGCTCACCCACGTAGTGCGCAGGATATGATGAGCCCACGTGAGAATTGCCTCATTTGAGAGAGATATATATATATATATTATTGTTGACAAGACTGAGGAGCGCACAAACCCACATACAAGTAAACGCAGTAACAAGCTTGTTTTTGCCACTCTGCCACATAATATTAATTATTTTGATAATGATCAGTATGTCGCAGACAAGGTCAAGAGCATGAGAGAGAAGGTAATTAAACAAGAGCTCGCTGAGCCGTCCACAAAAAGTAAAGGCTCTATAATGAGTAAACAACCCAAAGTTTAATGCCAAGACCGACTCAAGCAAACAGTGTAAGTGAAAAGAGGTTTAAATACTAGAGCTGAAACGATTAATCGATTCCTAAATTAATCGATTAATTGATTTGAAGCTTTTTTTTCATGATTGAAAGCAGATTTCTGATTGTTTTGGCTTCTTAAATGTGAATATTTTCTTCGTTTCTTTAAAGAAATCATTCAAACTGAGCCATTTAGACATTATGGAACATCATCATTACCAGGTTTGACACCGATGAACATTTTTTCGCATTTTATGACATATTATGGACCAAACGATTAATCTATTTTAAAAATAATCGTTAGTTGCAGCTCTAGCAAATATCACAACATGTTGTAGAATAGTACATAATAAAATACAGTTCAAGGACAGTCATAATAATAACAAATTATTACGTTTGTTTTTACTCTGTAATGTACGACTGCATCTAAAAAGCAATAAAAAAAGCAGTCAGGAAATAAGAGGTGAGTGAGTTCCTTTCACATAAATTATCCCACATAATCACTGCTACATAATATCTACCACTAGATGGAGTGATGTTCTCATTCTGAGACACCATGAGATGAACGAAAGAACCATCAGACCAATATAACCCCTGTTGTTGCGTCTAACCCAAGAAGCAGAGAAAGAGGGCGACGGCAAGAGAGCTGTGCATCGATGAGGCTCAGGAATAAACACACACACGGAGCAGCTGCCAACGAAACACCAAAGTAAAAGACCTCTTTAGAGCCTGGGATGGAAACACTGGTGGTTGCTTCAGAACGGTTAACTGTACTGGATAGAATGAAATGAAATCGTCTGAGAGCGTGGCCCCGTCTCACCCCGACAGAGCTGAAGGCTGAGCAGCCCGCGCTATCCCAATTTCACCAATGGCTGCACTCATATGAGTCATGCCTCATAACTGACATGGTAGTGATAACATGAAGGTGACTTTCTCCTTCCATCAATTTCCCAGACAGCCTGTATGGAGTGTTCCATGTACCCAAGGTCCCATTTAACACACCCTTGCCTTTTCATTCCACCGATGCTATGATGGGATACTGCTCATCCCTTTAATATGATGATGATGATGATGGCACGACCCCGACAAGGTGATGCACGACAGGAGATCTACAACAAATTCTCCTGGATCATTTGTCACCTGTGGATTAGAGGACAATTTTGCTTTTGGGATTTGATGTTAATCTGGACGGATAGAAATTATTACATAGTTTCTGTGAGATTCCATTTTTGGCATTAGCCGGGGATCTGTAGGGCCTGTTCAAGTGTGAAAGGTACAAATCTCAGCCTGAATTCATGCCTCAGTAACTTTTTGCTACTTTCCACGTCATGTGTTTTTTTTGTTGTTGTCGTAAAACGAAACTTAAGGGACAGCCAAAGAGGCTACTGGGAGCTAACAGCAGTTAGCATTTGGAAAAGTGATCATTTGCAGGCTCTAGCAGGCACAATGTCACATATAGCACGTAAATCCTCTGAGGCTGGAAGTTTGTGTAGAACTCTGTGTGGAGCTCCACGTGACAACAATTCCAGGAATTTAGCGTCTTGTGATGTCCCAATGAGTGTGGAAGTGAACATCGCGTGTTTTAGGATTTAAATGATTATAGGATTTAAATGATTAAAAAGTTGATTTTGCATAATATGGGACCTTTAACCTTTAACAACAACCAAATCAATGATTGTTTACCAAAGCTTGAAATGATGATGTGTTCAAATGTCTTATTTATCATTATTATATTGTTATTAACTTTGAATGAGTTACATGGAGCAAATAAACAAGAAAATATTCATTTAAGATTAAAAAAACACACAAAAACCAATAAATTGACAAACTAAATAGTAATAGGCGATAATAATAGACAATTCACCTATTAATCAATGACTAATTGATTAATCAATTCATATTTACAGCTCTAAATGACACTATTCAGTTGCTTTGTCACCACTGCTGCACACCGAAGACAAAATACCAACCCATATCAAAGAAACCGGTGACTTTAGCAAGAAACATTGAGCTTGTGACACATTAAACAACTGAAGCAAACTTGTGGAACAGCTACTACTCCAAATCTGAGTATGAATATAGATAATAATCATGCAAATGTGAATTATATCAGGTAAACAACTTTGGTCGACACCCAAATTAACCAATTAACCACACAGTTGTATAAATTAGAAATGACACCACATGACATACAGGAGTTAGGTCCTCCAGGATCCACTGAGTTCAAAGCACATGTTTACACCTGATCACTGACTGTAGCATCATTGTAGAGCAATGCACCAGTCTCACAGAGGGGCCTGTAGTCAGCTGCAGTTTCTGAGGATGCTGCTGCTGCTGCTGCTGCTGCTGACAACTGCAGCAATGCGGTATATTACAGACTCATCCAGGCTCAAGTTAGAGGCTCAGATTTACTGCACTAATGGGCCAAGGTGCACTTCACAGATTAAAACTGCAGACAGACGGAGACAGACGGACCAAAGTGCAAAGAAAATGGTCATGTTTGAGTACGACCAGACCGTGTCTAACCATTCAGACACAAACTATTGACAATGTTTCTTAAAAAGTGTTTATTATGGTTATCCAAAGAAAAAAGCTAGTCATTATTTGTTATATTATAATTAATTTCTTCATGAGAAAATGGAATTATTATATTATAATATTATTATAACAACACACCTGCACCAAAGCCTCTTTGGATTAAATGTTTTTGTCGATTTGAACATGGCCTCTATCATCAAGATCTGTGTTTTAAACTATTCATTTCACTGCACAGGAATGTGGTGTAATGCAGTGAATACACAGGAAGTATGTTGTATTTGCGTTAAAATAAAAATGAATGATCAGTGCGTTTAAAGTTAGTTAACGTTAGGAGGATCTTTAAATCTTTAAACATTAAATCAGAAGGAAAGTGACAATATAATCATAGTAGTTGAGGTAATCTACATGATGATCACAAACACATAATACAAACTCAATGAATTGGTAGCTGGTGGTGTTAAGTTGAGTAGACAATCTCAAAACTAATACCCAGAATATATCATTTAATTTCACATTTCATATTTCATTTTAATGTTGCAAAAAATACTATTCCATAATTTGAACATTTCAAATTTTGGATATAATTAGCTTCGGCTTCAAAGCAGGATATAATATAATATAATATAATATAATATAATATAATATAATAATACAGCTATAATTACAGGGGCAGTGGTTTAAGGGGAGACTTGATTGAAAGAGAATGATGGAGCCATGTTCTAACAGGCAAGATGAAGTCATGAAAAAATTAGCATATCTATAGCCTCTAAGCTCGTTTCATACACCTTAGTCTAAAATGCGTAATTCAATCACAAAAAGCAGTTATTCATGCTCTCCATCCACAAATCCACCTACACGCAGCTCTGAGTGAATTCCCTCTTGAGACAGGGCTTACGTGATCAAGGCAGGCTAGGAAAGGAAGTCAGCGCTGGCCCGAAAAGCACCGCGCCGTGCTGTGTAGCGTATGTTGGCGTCTGCGGAAAACACACGCGGACCTGAGCAGATGGCTTTGGAAGAAGGGAAGACAGGGGTCTCCTACATGGGAGTTCAGTCAGGCAGAGAGGGAGAGCGAGAAGAGCCAAGCGTGTTCTCCGTCAGGCTACAAAGAGGGGGAAATCGGACGGAATCTCCTCGTCTTCTTCGATATCATTCATCAAATAATGTAAGTCAGAAGGATGTACGCGCACGTGAATCTATGTCAAAACAGATTGTGATTTCAGAAACGCTCTATTCTCTGTTAAGCTGTGGACGGCCCCTTGATTACAGCGGCAGTGTGGGTCACTGGCTGCCAGCAGAGGGAAAAGAACCAACAGTCATTTACATAAATAGCCTATTTATGCAGCAAAGTTCTGATAAATCGCCCTCCCCCCCAGTTTAGAGCAATTAAAAGCACATCTGAGAGCTGCGCTGTCAGAAATCATTAAATTCCAGAAGAGTCACAGCTGATTTACACAGAGGTTCAACCATGTATTATAATCAAAGTTTAAGCTGTGGCCATCATCGTCTGATGTGACAGGGCCTATGGATCAGAATTCATCTGCAATGCGCTATAAAGTCGGGCCATAATACATTAGAGAACCAACAGGATTAAGGTTCTTTATATTTTCATGTATATCACACGCTTGTGGCTTAGTTGATCCGACATCAGTCAGGGCTCTGAAAATCTTTTCAAGTGTGAGTACATTTTTTCTAACATTTCATACATCTACGCCTCGGACTTTCATCCTCTGTGATGTAACGGGAAGCCTGTGTTCTTTATCCGAGCTTGCCCAAACTCACACTCGAGAAAGAAAAATGACATTGTGGTCAAAACCAAATCAAAGACAGAGGAGAGAAAAGCTTTTGCTTTTGATTGGCTCTGATCCACATATTCCTGTACAACGCTCTCCTCGGTGTGTGTGCGCGGCAGTCGCGAGATCAGCGATGAACGAACGAGACGTGTCGCGCAGGATGGTAATTCAAGATGAAGAGAAATAGGCCTACAGCAGTGGTGTAGACACAGGTATATGCCGTTATGCAGTTTGCCTTTGCAATCAAAAGGTTGGGATGTCAGTTATTTTAATTAGAAAACTAATTAAATTAAATACAATCCACCATGTGCAGTATGTTTTTGTAGGTAGTTGCCCTGGTGAACCGACAACCAGTGGTGATTTTACCGTGTGTGCAGTGTGCACAGGGAAGACTGGACTACGCTCGAGTAGTCAGTGCCAATGCATCACTGAATGAATGAAAAAGTTAGGTATATCTGCAACCAGTACAAGAATTGCTCTGGAGCCCTGTCAGTTAAGGGACATCTTTACCTTATATGACCAATCTCCCACTTTAAAGCGGAACTAGACCGGAAGTTCCAATTATCGCTGTTTTTGTTGGTGTGTATCATTACCTGCGTCATTACCTTGTTTATGAAGCCCTGACGGTCCGAAACAAACAGTTCAGCCACTGCTGAGAACGTTGTGTTTTATTGTAATCTCGGGGCTCAACGAGATCACTGAAAATCCCGTAATAGTTACGTAAGCAGCGGTTCTCCTGAACAACCGATCGTCCTGCTCCGGGCACTAGTCCGGGCACATCCGGTTACGTACATTGAACCGCAGAAGAAGAATAACGTCCGTTGTGGAGGTGTTTCACGAGCAACAGTGTCTTCTGACTCTGGGTCTGACTCCGGTTTAAAGTCATAAAAGGGACTGCGGCGGGGAGTCGTGACGAAGCTATTTTTAAACACTGTTAAAACAATGTTTTGATAATGAGGAGCAGTGCATCCGCCGTTCCAGAGGGGGGCGCTGCGCTTCTGAGAACGGATGTGCTGGATAGTACTGGCCAATTACAAGACTGTCTTCTGGGGGTGAAAGTTCACTCTGAAATCTCGCAGCAGAAAAACACCGTCAGAAAAGAGGATTTCTATCGGCTAGTTCTCAGCAACTAGGAGGTTTTTGACCATGAAAACAAGTAAATATATGTAAGTAGACCTCCATAACTAACTTTTATGTGCAACAGGACCACTCTATGTGACCTTTAATACAGAGTGGTCTAACAAATATGACGTTTTATGTTGACACTTAGAGCTGAAACAATTAATCGGTTTGAAGCTTTTTTCATGATTAAAACAAGATTTTCGAATTAATTATGAAAATAATCGTTAGTTGCAGCTCAAGTGACAACAGCCCATAAACGTGAAGCAACAACGCGAGTACACTGGTTTTAAGAGAAGACCATGGCCTTTGTTGGCGTCGAGGTTAGAACGTTCTTCCATACATACCTCTCCACCACACACCTCTGCATTCAAACATCCTTGGTGTCTTATTATAGAAAGTACATATAAAGTATCATTGAGTCTCAGTATCTCGATGAGCAGTAACTGTATGAGATATATGGTCCTCCTGGTTGCCTGTATCAATGACAGCATGTAGATGAATCAGCAATATGTATGTCCTTGTTCAACATTGTGGGTTAGGGTTAGGGTTGTGCGCTGCTAACGCAGTGTCATTCCGCCGACTTTAAAACATGGTGCTACGGATGCCGCTAACGGAAACAAGTCAGCACCCTATGGAAATTCCAAACAAGCAAATTGAATATTACAGCTGTATAGATTGTACAGCTAATGTGGGCCTGTAGGGAGCTTTGCGAGCACTGCAGACAGAGAGAGAGAAACAAGTACGAATGCTGCAGTGAACCAGGGAAGAACTGAGCAGCACAACACTGCAGCAGAAACATGAAACCATCTTACTTTCCTTCAGCAATAACAGAGAGGAACGTGTCATGTTAGGATATGTCTCCGTCTCTTCTTTACGGTGCCTTTCTTTGACTTTAGCACATGGAATCAAATCTGCACCTGTGCATCAATCACGGACAAGGGCTGAGGGCTAAAAACTAGACATGTAAGAAGAAGAAAATGAATAATATAATACAACATAATGCTTACTTAGTGAAGAACATGGGGGGGAAGAGAAGAAGCTAAATGTTCAAGGCAAGTTAACTGTTTCTTAATGCATAATGCAGGGATGTACCATCTTATAAAAAGAAGTTTTCAGATTGTGTAGGAGCGCCACACCTTGTTCTGCTGCCGTATGCATCATGTTTATGCAGACTCTATTCGCCCTCGTCAGAGGCTGAGGCTGAGAAGGCAGGGATGGTTACATCTCTGACTACAGTTCTTTCTAAAGACAACAAACGCCATAAATGTATGCGTGTACGGGCATTAGAGAGAAACACTGTAAAATGGCTGAATGTAAATTGTAGTGAAATCAGCTTTGAGTTGCTGTTAAGATTAGAAAAGCACTTTATATGTATAAATGCAGTCCATTCAAAACAGGCTTTATCCACAGAAGACATTCTGCTGTGTCACAGAAGAAAAAGCACTCACTCCTGCACTTTGAGAAAACAGTATGAGACTGCATACCAGGACCATGAATTGGCAACATCTAAATAGGATTAAGCCGTCCCTTATTTTATCATATACATCTGTGCCTTTCCTACATCATAGCACACGAACAAGAAAGGTTTGCACTTAAACTTTTTTGGTTCAGCCAGTGGAAAGCATTACTGAGGCTCAGTTGCAGCGGTAAACAATACTTCTAAATCCAGTCAAACATTGGAGAGGATCAAGAGGGCAGCAATAGATTGTAAAATCATTAGACCATCAGTTGTTTTACGCCGCACTAGACTGTATCTCAGTCCCTCAGGAAATTGTTAAGCCTGGTGGCAAGGCACCTTTAATTGGGTGCTGGCGGCGGCCAAGTGTCTTTTGTGAAGGGGTCCTGGCGTGAGCAAATGATGTGATAAGAGAATTATAGACGGAATCGCCAACTGTAACACAGATTGCAGAGGATACTACATAAAAATCGACACTTAAAGTGTCACAACCCCATCCTTCGCCTCCACTCTTTGACACGGGATGAAAACTAGCTCTAGCCCGATTCCAGCTCCTGTCTCCAAAACCACCTGCCACCGCCACAAGACTTTATCCCCATATATTGTACCCTATTTCCAAGTTAACCTAGTTCTCTGGTGTCCTAATGAACATGTCTGTGACATGCTCTGGTCAAAATACCGTAAGGATGAAGCACCACAGCAGTTCAATCACTCTGCCAAAACAGCCCTGTTCAGAACGCTAGCTTTTGAGCGCCTGTCTCTTTAAATGCAAATGAGACACAGGAAACTACGTCATCGTTACTGAGGCTCCAGTAGCTAACAGCAGTTAGCATTTGGAGAAGCCATCGTTATTGCCGTCATATATAAAATGTATCAACTGGACGCGTAAATTCTCTGAGGCTGGAAGTTTGTGTAGAACTCTGTGCTGCACTGTGCAGCCAAGAATAGAACACTTCACCGACTTCCGCTCTCCCGGATACTATTGCCCCCCTGCACTCTCGCGTTTTTTAGGGACAAAGCGGAGCGCCGTGAGACAACAATTCCAGGAATGCGTCATTCTGACGTCACAATGAGTGCGGAAGTACAGTATCCTGTACTTAGACTGAGGCAGACCACAAAAACATGAGCGAGTCATTTTTTTCCCCACTTTGCCTACTCATAGGGCCTCCAGAGTCCCCAATATAAGGATTAAAATTATTAAAACGTTGATTTTGAATAATATGTCTGCTTTAAGTTTCATTTCTGTTTAACTACGAGAAGATCGCTGAGGAACTTCCTCACTTGAACAATTACATGAATAAATCTGCGTTGCCTCGGCCTGGCAGTGGGTCAAGTATCTGCATGTGTACACCCTTGATTCCTAAGTGCATCAGCTACTTAACAAAACACTTAAGCATCTATGATATTTCTGCGTCTACACAAAGCGGAAGCGTTAAATGTTTTTTTTATGGACAGAACTGTGGCTGGACATCTGATATTTTGGTACTGACTCAACAACAGCAACAGCCTTTCACAAAAACACAACCGGCAAAGAGGAGTAAGCTTACTCATCGCTCCATCTGACAGGAAGGGTGTGCTTCTATAAGAGGTTACTACGTCGACGCAACAGTAACCATAAATACAGACAATATAGCCGGTGGTGGCATTTAAGTCATCTGCCAGATATAGCTAAAGGAGTCTGTGGTGTCTGCAGCTGGCAGCGAGCCACTGCAGCATTGTGAGATACTGGATATGTTGACTCCTCAAGCCCATGCTGCTGGTGTTCTATTCATGCAATTGCACCAATAACTTAAATAGATTGTTGAATAATTCACAAGGCCTTTTTTTTTTTTGATGCATTGTCCTAATGTCTTCGCTTTCAAACCCCTCGATAGCGTGGGTATTTCATTTACCAGCCACACAGGATTCAATCACCTCCCTCAGGGTGCTACAGTGCTAATCTAACACATGCTGTCTCTAACTGACACAAAAAACACTGCGAGCACGGTCCAGAGTTCCTAATGAAATCTGGCACGAATGCAGCAAGTGGCTGGCGGCTCCGACCAGAGTCTGAGAGGCCCTGGGAGAAGAAGCAGCCTGCAGCAGCAGCAGCAGCAGCAACTAGCAACCAAACAAGTGCCTTCTAACAAGCAGGAGAGGAAGGAAAAGCAAGCAGAGGATCGACTGCAGTAGACATTGACGAGGAAATGCTGAGGAGGCAACTCCAGAGCGGGCGGGTCCAGGGAGGATTGGTCACTATCCATCACTTTATTTTACAATGTTGTCTCTTTTCAGGTGGCTGTGTTTGAACATAACTAGAGAAAAAGAAGCTATCGTTCACCTACAAACATACACTTTTTATCTGACACCATCACAGTGTCAGATAAAATGACTCTTATCATTAGTCATGTGGACTCTCACTGCACTGCTTGTCCGTCAAATGTGTTCAAAACTTTTGTCACGTACAATGTGGAACACAAAATGCTTTCACACGCCGCTTTTTCAGATCCTTTGGTGTCGCGAATGCCAGCTCAGGGGGACGGTATTATTATATTATATATTTTTTTTTGATTGATTTAAAGAGGATTTAAGGCCAAGCTGCACTCGCAGCATCTTCTGCTAAAACCTGGCAGTAATGCAAAGTCACTGATGACTGTGGAAGAAGGAAAAGCAGAAGCGTGAGTCAGTGCAGTTGTGCTGCACATTGCACAATTACAAAGAAGTTATGTGACGTAGCCTTGCTTTTGTTTATCATGTGTTTCTATCTAAAGTAACCGGTAATGGCGGTGTCCTTGTGCCTGGAGGTACAAGAAGCTTAGTGGGTGTTCAAAACCGTCCTCCCTCTATCATTATCCCCACTTTCTTCCAGTACCTACAATGGCATATTGTTGAGGATAATACAATATGGCACACATCCCATCACAGTCAAGCTAGAGTAGCTACAGGAGTTGCCGTTAACTGTGTTAGTTTTTAAAATAGTCCATGGATTATAAAATCAATCGGTCACTGCGACCACTGTCGACCCTGTATGTCACCCGTTCTGGTCAGCTGTTTGCCACACAGTGGGGTTGCTCAGAGATGCTGCTTTACAGCCAACCTGGAGTAACACGCAGGGAAATTCACCTCAATTAACTTATTTTAAGTGCTGGGAACTGGCGATAAAACAGTCAACCTCACAGGGCTGTTGCCAAGTTTACTATAAAAGATTTAGAGCCCCCTCACTATAAAGTAGTCCACTGTCTAGAGTACAACCTGCTCTCCACCACA
Organism: Microchirus variegatus; assembly: GCF_963457635.1. Classification (NCBI taxonomy): domain Eukaryota; kingdom Metazoa; phylum Chordata; class Actinopteri; order Pleuronectiformes; family Soleidae; genus Microchirus; species Microchirus variegatus. The sequence continues at coordinate 3,765,806 of NC_139808.1, read as the reverse complement.
CCTCTGTCTTCAGGCATCTTCTAGGGAAGCACCAATCCACTTTTTTTTCACTTCCGATCCGATCTCTGAATTCGGATATCTGCCAATACCGATACTGTACACGAGACGGTATTTTTTTAAATACCGTCTCGTGTTGATCATTGATTTCACTGGACATTTTGGCCGGTGATATTTTTTTGCCGGCCAAATTCACGTGACAATGGCCAAAACCCGGCATATACCGGCTAACGTGAACCCTGGCCTTGGAGGAGTGTGATTTTTGTTGTTTTTATGCTGCCGTCAGTACTGTTCTCCTCAGAGAGCAGGCGTTTTTTAAACGGCGACGGCTGCGATTACGTCGGCTGAACTTCCTGGGTAACTCCTGGTCAATCATGCTCGCCTGCTAGCTGGCTGTAAACTGTGGAACGGATTTCCTGAATGGAGTCACGCATCGTTACTCCGCGTCTCATTGAGACGCACCTCAGTTCAGGAAACCCATTCCACTGTTTGCAGTCAGGGAATCACTTGCGGAGACATTTCAGCAGACACGCACACACAGACGGATCGGAAATCTCTACAGTTGGATCGGAAATTTTCTACTGGATCGCATCGTCCCCAGCCCTAGCAACATGTTATTACATGGAATCAACTGGAAAAATCAACAAGGAATACATCAGCCTTCCCTATTTCTGATACATAGCTGAAACACTTTTTTTTATGTGAAATTGCTGTATTCAAATTAAAACGTAGTGCTATCAATTTAGTCCTTTTACTATCAGCTGTGAGAAAGTAACTGTCTGCACTATTAAAACCTTCTCAGGCCATTATTGTGAAATACATATTTCAATATATAAAATCCTTGCGTATATACAGTTGCCAAATTAGTCAAAAAGCCGATAGAGGTTTCTCAAACCTTAACCCTTTCTGCGACTTTTTGGCCAAACCTGAGCTACTTCCCAAGGACGAAAGTCGCCAGTTCTGACACACGAGTGAGCTGCATCTGGCTCTATTGACTGCGGGTTGGGAGCTGGTCTGACTGTAGACACACTGTGACTGCACAGCACAGATGTCACAAATATGCTAATGTCTCTGTGACGTTTCCTGGCCACATGTAGCGACTTTTTCCGGGCCTGGCTTTAACTACTTCCCATTGAACGTAGTTGGCAACACCGATGAGCATGAAGTGCACATGGCTTCCAGCCTCCTGATCGCATACATGTGTGCAGATCAGACTCACTCGTGGATGACTTGGCCGGGTCACACTCCATAGATAGACACACACACACACACACACAACACCACCTCAGGACAATAGTGTAAAGTGCAGAGTGAAAACATCCTTCACTTAACCCGTTTATGACTCCAGCAACTAATTGCTTAAAGGTCACATAGAGTGGTCCTGTTGCGCATAAATGTTAGTTATGGAGGTCTACTTACATACATTAACTTGTTTTTATGGTCAAAAACCTCCTAGTTGCTGTAAACGAGCCGATAGAAATCCTCTTTTCTGACGGTGTTTTTCTGCTGCGAGATTTCAGAGTGAACTTTCACCCCCAGAAGACAGAGTCTTTATGATTGGCCAGTACTATCCAGCACATCCGTTCTCAGAAGCGCAGCGCCCCCCTCTGGAACGGCGGATGCACTGCTCCTCATTATCAAAACATTGTTTTAACAGTGTTTAAAAATAGCTTCGTCACGACTCCCCGCCGCAGTCCCTTTTATGACTTTAAACCGGAGTCAGAAGACCCAGAGTCAGAAGACACTGTTGCTCGTGAAACACCTCCACAACGGACGTTATTCTTCTTCTGCGGTTCAATGTACGCAACCGGATGTGCCCGGACTACCGCCCGGAGCAGGACGATCGGTTGTTCAGGAGAACCGCTGCTTACGTAACTTTTACGGGATTTTCAGTGATCTCGTTGAGCCCCGAGATTACAATAAAACACAACGTTCTCAGCAGTGGCTGAACTGTTTGTTTCGAACCGTCAGGGCTTCATAGACAAGGTAATGACGCAGATACACACCAAAAAAACAGCGTTTATAGGAACTTCCGGTCTAGTTCCGCTCCAATAAAAATGAACCTACAGCTAGTATTACAGAACAGGTTTTCTGAAAACTCCCTGGTTCTGATGTACAACAGGAAAACAGAAAATTTTGTATTTAAACATGATCTGTGCAACAACAGGAGCTGCATCGCAGCAGGCATATAGTGAGATAAACTGAGTCTTCTATCAGAAGTAGGACAACGTTAATGCCTACATACAATGACCGTGTGGTAGTGTATAGATGCATCAAAGCATGCTTTAACATTAGGGCTGTTTGAGCATCTATGGGAAGACAGAAACAAGATCTCGCTCTTTCTTTTTTCATACAAACACACATGCATTCACATTAACAACCTACACAGACCCTTAGCACATGTGTGGTCAAGCATGAGACGAGTACCAGGTTTCCTGAGGCATTAATGTTAACAGCGTGCTATATATATATGCAAGTGTTAAGCTTGCACATAGTCTGTGTCACATAAAATCACCGTAGAATTAATGTGGAGGTGTTTTGTATTTACCGATTGACATCGGTGTCCCTGAAGCAACAGCAGCTACGCTTTAAGGAGAGAGCGCTTCTAAGAGTATTTGGGGGCAGCAGCGTTTGTTTTGATCCTGCGTGGCAGTGCAATGCATCTATGCATTACGGTGAGTCAGTGTGCCAATTTATGCTGTTACAGTAGCCTTCGTAAACTGTGATGCTAAGAGCAGGCCATGTGTAAGACTGTGAAGATGGGAAATACTGTGAAGCAGCAGCACTGCAACAATAATTACTATCATCATAAATTACTTTTTATTTTATTCTGGAATTGAAATGAAGGATGCAGCGGTTTGTGATTTGGTTCGCTTTTGAGCATTTTAGGCAAATTTTACAGGAATATGACAGGGTTTAGGAGAGGAAAAATACAATTTATTATTCCAAAAACTTTTCTTTTTTTTTTATATATATTCTACTTTGAAGCATAAAAACATACATGGATAGAACTGAAATGTATGCTGATGAATAACTATTGTATTCATTTTAAAACCTAATGGGCGTTCTTATGTATTATGGTGTTTTAATGGTCCCAGCTGCGACAGAGACTAACATTGTAAAGGACCTGTGCTCCTCATTAGAACATAACCTGGTCCTAATGAGGCAGAACCTCATGTACGAGGTCACGGTTGAGGTTAGGTTGTCCGAATGAATGAGGGTCAGTGCAGTGTCGGAGCTGCAGTGCAGGTGTGCGATGACGGAATCCTCATGTTTCACCGTTTATGCTGCTGTGTGCAGCATAAATCCCTCATAACATTTTAATCTTATGGTTTTAAAATACAGTATAATAATCCATTGACATCAGTTAAAGGCTAGAGAAGAAATTTCAAAGAGTAGATGCCAATGGTTACGCCTTTCTTTTTTTTTTCCAAATGCAATCTGTTCGTCTGTTCTCTCAAATGTAAAAGGCTGAAACATTATTTCCATTATTCATTAATATGTCAATCATTTTCTTGATTAATGGAGTAATCGTTTCATCCATAAAATGCAGATCACGGTGAATTAAACTTCCAAAAGATACATACATCCACAAAACCAGTGTGTTGATTTTAGTGCAGCAGAAGAGCAAAAGCACCAAGGGGGCAAGAAGACAATTTTTTTTTCGATGACAAGCTCTAAAAGAGCACGGTCAGCGATCTAAAAACTTTACAAAGTAAAGACACAGGCCCAGAAGTCAAATCTCGAAGCCATACATCATAGCAACCTGTCCTGTAAACCTTCCCTTTCACTTTTGCCACGATCCCTCTGCAACACATAACCCCTGACACTCATTTCCAGGTATATAAACTCCTTGTATCGTCACCATTATCCCCTGACTCATTGTCATTCACACACAGGTATTCTGTCTTGCAGACCTCCACCTCTCTTCCACCTCCTCTCACTGCAGATTACAATATCATCTGCAAACAACATAGTCCATGGAGACTCGTGCCTGACCTCATCTGTCAACCTGTCCATCACCACTGTTAAATATTCACTGTGTAATAGATGACAAGTCAAAACACTCAAGGACCAGCCTGTGGACATTTGTGGCATTTAGATTTGGGGGTGGAGACGCAATTTGTTATACGAATTTTCAACTGTTCTTTAATAATTCTGTCGAGAGATCCGTTAAATTCACAAAATAGGCCTCCAACTATGGGGAAATTAAGTGTTCTTTCAACTTGCAATTTCAGTTTGAAAACTAATTGTCTTAAGTTGTATTGGTACACTGCAAATGTGCACTGTTTGCACTAACTGACTGACTAATGACCCCAAATACCTGACTCATCACAAACAGCACAATGACTCACTCCGTGTTGAATTGTTACTCACACCCGTGATATTTTTTTGCTGTCGTTTATTATATGGACTGTTCATGAAGTGTTGCCGTGTGTCATCGTTTGGTCTTTGTCATTTACGTCTACTCTCACAAATCACATGATTTAAACAGAGGCCATGAAAACAAACCATAAAATTAGAGACGGAAACATAAATCTTGATAGGATTTAGTGTGACATCACCGCTGCACGTCAATACTGCTGATCAACTACATGTATAACGTTAGTTCGAAGGCAACATTCAGACGTTTGAAGGTCGTGCTTCCTTTCTTAAATGTGGAAGATTTTTTAAAACATGAACAAAATTAAATGATTATTTTAAAACAATTTTTTAGGGTTTAAAATCTGATTTTTAGATGACAAAATGATGACGCCAATATCTGTATTAATGATGAATGAACTAAAATACTACCCCATCAGGATTGTTTCGAACCAATCACGTCATATGTTGTTTAGACCAGTTAACGCTATTATCAACCAACCAGAACACTAATCAGCCCTGTGTGGGAATATTTATGTAGTAACCGTCTCCATAACAGAGGTTTAATTTATTCATTTTACATTTATTAAGTTATGCACAATACACGTCATCTGCAAAAAAAAAAAAAAAAAAAAAAAGCTGTTTTAACTGAAGAGTAGAGAACATGAACATACTTTAGATATTTGCAGAAGCCTATAAAGCCTGTCACGGTTGTTATTGTGTAAATGATGAGTGGTAAAGACAAGTGGCACCGTCAAAGTCAATGATAGTGACTCATTCTGAACATGTATTTTTCTTTTTTTTTTACAGTTCAAAAGGACTCCATTTGCTTTACTTTTCAATATTCAACGTACAGTCAGCTTGACACCCAACACGAAAAGATACCACTGGCTGATTTCCAGACTCAGAAATACTGCCAAACCACACCGAATCTGAGATGTCAAAAGTCCCGATATTGTGTGTTTACAACATGCCCGCAAACGTGCACGAGGAGGAGGAGGAGGAGGAGGAGGAGGAGGAGGAGGAGGAGGAGGAGGCTGCTGTCTGCAAGATTCTGCAGCTGCAGGGAAAAGCAGGGTGGCTGTGCAACATCTTAGAAACAACTGTGTTGTATGTTATTTAAATAGTGGTCAGTAGAGGGTTTGCAACATTATGCACGTAGCAACTTTTGTTTGTCTTTTTCCCACACATGCAAACAGAAGAACACGGCAATATTAGATGCAATAAGAGAATACACAAAAGAGCCGTTACTGGTGACAACAGGGCCACGAGCGCACAACATATCGATACAAGAAAGAGGATGCAGTGGAAACGCCTCTTTTCATGTGGTGTGATGAAAAGTATTGTTGTGATTTTGACCGTACTTTGTTTTTCACCACAGCGAGTATAAAGAATAACATCAAAGCCCCGTCACTTCTGCACATTTAAAAAAGATTAATCAATGTCACACATTGCTTTGACTGGATTTTGTCTAAAGCAGGATAAATACATAACTAAAATATATATACATCGCTTTTTATCATGCCATAAGCCTACCTGCTGACAAATCATAGGTTAGTATGAACATTAAAAGCCTTAAAATTACTCTGTTCGTTTCACTCAAGGACAATGTCACTGCAGATATTTCAGAAAGTCGTGTTTTTTTCCTGCAAGATTGATGCATCAGTGTCAGTGAAAGGACACACCAGCACATGAATCTGCCTTTTTTTTTTTTTTTGCTGCTCTTCACGGGTGCATTCAACAGCTTACTGCACCAAACTGAACCCCTGCAACCTGCCTCTCCTGTGCTTTGTTCTTGGACCGGAGCCCGTGGGTAGGCAAACACTAAAGTGTGTGTGTGTGTGTGTGTGTGTACGTACAAGCAAACACAGTCACGCAGAGAAACTGGCCCACAACGATCAGCCTCGGCACGGAAAAACAAAACCCACATACAAACATGTTAAATGACACGGTAACGCGTTCGAGTCAAGCACAGATGAGACGACTGTCACAACACGGAGAGAACAGTTAAAGCCTCACTTCAGGGGTGTGCTGCGGTCTGTGGAAGCTGCAACAGATGGAACTACTACTGCAGCAGGAGCAGCAGCAGCAGCAGCCTCAGTAAGGTGGAAAAACAGACCTCCTGTATGAGTATGCATGTGTCTAAGTCTTTCGCCACGTATTCTCAAAAGTATGCCGCAAGAATTCAAAAGGGACAGTGCATGCATCAAACGTGACGAGCGTTCAGACGCAGATCGGTGATGGAGCAGAGACAGAAAAACACAAGAGACACAGAATACCATGTCAGAATAATGGAATGCAAAGACGGTTTTTCAACGCAGCAGCAGAGCTGACGGGCTCTGAGACCGTCAGGGAGATCCTGAGAGGTAGATATGCTACCTACTCGCTACCATATATCCAGTGTGTGACAATGATTAACGCAGCTGCATACGCATAGTACAGCATTTGCTTCTCCCGGTCGGGAACAGACGAGCACAATCATCCCAACTCTCACAGACAAGAGTGAAGTGAAGAGAGCGGCTGGGAGAGAGAGGGATGTGTGTGTGTGTGTGTGTGTGTGTGTGTGTGTGTGTGTGTGTGTGTGTGTGTGTGTGTGTGTGAGGGAGAGAGAGAGCGGAATAGAGAGAGAGATGTAGCCTCAGACCTAGCGAAGATGCTCTTAAACACCCACCTCAGTCTGCTGCCGATTTCCTGACGCAGTGAGCAGAACCAGGGACTACGAGCAGAGCACAGGGGCTGTGATGGAGGAGCGGTGGCCAAAATCCAAAGAGATTGAACAAGAAGACAGACAAGAGGAGAGAGGAGAGAGGAGAGGGAGGTGTGGGATGATATGAGACTGGTGAATATGGGATCCGGTGAGGCAGAGATTATGTGCCTGAGTGAGATGAACGTGTGTGTGTGTCTGACATGAGAACAAACAGGGAGAAAAAAAACAAAAAAAACAAAGTGACGCAAACAGACAAACGGAACAGGAATGAGAGCACAGGGGTGAGAATGAAAGAAGAGACAGACACAGTGAGAAGAGATGTGTGAGCTTGGAGAGTCACTGAGCACAGCAGATGGATTAAAAGGAAATGCCCCTCCCTCTTTCCTCCACACACACACACACACACACACACACACACACACCCCCACACACACACACACACACACACACAAACACACACACACACTTCCCTTTGCACCGTCAGCATGCAAGAAGGTATGCATTCAGTAAAATGGTAAAAAAAAGGTGGGACAGAAAATGGCAAGCAAAAGGGTAATTATGTTAACTTTAAAAGCAATGACATGACACTCCTTCCTCACACAAAGTTCGTGGCTGCGCAGTGATGCCAACCTCTATGCAGATAGTGAAAAAACAATGAGTAAGTCCGATTGTGCCTGCGGTATGGATCGAGCACAAGCAATTTTTCTAGTCACGCCTACAGGAATCACGCTTGCAGGAGTTTAACTAGATATGTATAAAGTTATAGGTGTCAGTGTGACGTGTTCATTCTTAATAAAATGAATCAGTTTTAGCATAATGTCACTAATAAAGTGATCGGTATCAGTGTCACGCTCCTCGTACGTCTTCATATTACACTAACCGCGCTTAAAGTCTATAGGCCCTCTTCATACAATCTATAGGGCACGGTCAAAGTGCGTGGCCAGAGTGCATTAGTGTGCGCGTCCGACTCCAATTTTGCTAGTTACACTGTGTCTGTGCCCTTTTAAGCGATGTGTGCATAAAAGCAGCAGCAGCAGCAGCAGCAGCAGCAGCAGCAGCAGCAGCAGCAGCAGCCCCCCCTCCCCACGCTAATGGCTGCGTGGGCCTTGGAGGGAGTTGACCCTCTGCCTCCTCCTCTGTCCCATCGAAAAGCTCCATTAGACTGCACGGGGTAAAGGAACTGCAGCAACTTTCAACCTGCATACATACAAGTGAAGAGGAAGGAGGGGAGGAGGAGCCCTGAAGAGTGTCTCTCTGTATGTGTGTGTGTGTGTGTGGAACAAGCATTGTGAACCTGCCTATGTAGGCGCATTTAATGTGCCTTTTATATGAGAATGGAAATACTATGCCATTGACTTCAGACATGGTTTTTTTACCTACTTTTGAGACCTACACACTCACAGCTGCAAGTGTGTTTGCCATCTACACAATCAGGGTGCTGGGTGTGAAAAATAACACTGTGTGTCACTTTGCACAGGGTGGAAGATAGAGACCAGTCTAAAGGCCACATTATACTTCTCCGACTGCGTAATGCGTTATCCGTCTGCGTCACCACGTAGACCACTCGAGCCTTTATACTTCTGCGTCGTGGTGACGGATAGGCACTGCAATTTCCCGCCCGATCAGTAGGGGTCGCTGCGCGAGGTTGTTGTGCTTTTGGCTACAGTGAGCAATGGCATCGGAGGGAGAAAGACTGTTGTTGTTGAAACAGCGGCCGTTTGTCACTTTTCTGTGTCCGGGAACGCAGTTTTAAGATAATTTGAGGCGAGAAATTGGCCATTTAGAGTCTAAACATGTGCCGTGTGTGTTAAGATATGACGTATTTATAGTTCGGCAGCGACGAAGTCGGCCGCGTTCAGCTCCGCCCTCTGTGGACGCTCGGTGCTCACTGTGAGCCGGCACAGAGCAGCTTCGCTCGGCCTGTCCTGAGGACCAATCGCAGCTCTTGCCGTCTCCGTTGTCCCTTGACGGAGTGACGGACACTTAAAAAATATTCCGTGCACCCGGAGACGACGCAGAGACTCTACAACAGGTTCTGCGTCGACGCAGAGGACTCTGCGTAACCTACGCAGAGCACTTTACGCAGGAGTATAAATTGGGCTTAACAAGGGATGGCGGGATACCATTATTGTTGTGTCCAATACTATACCGATATACAACCTCTCATTACAAGCAATACCAATATTAATCCAATCTAGTTGTTTAATTTAGCTGTTAAAAAAAAGACATTTGAACATATGCATTTTCCACCTACTTTAGAATTAAGCTTTACAGTTACATTTTCCAATATCTGATCCAGCGATTTTAGCCGATCTAAAACCAAATTCTCAAAATAGAGCATCAGATCAACTCATCCCCATGGGGGGTAACTGACTCATGCGGTTTAGAGAGTGAGGGTGAAACAGACCGGAAAGATGCTACATTTTAACCAATGTACTATAATAAAAAAAAAACCTCACATGGTGTGTGTGGCCAAAAATATGTAGATGAGTAACATATGTTGTAAGATAGAATGATTAACACATTTATAAGACCACTACCCCAAAGCCACAGCTGCCCTAAATGAACAGCTCTGGTCCGTAATTATCAAAATAATGGTTTACGTTTCTGTAATGCTTTATACACCAGTATTTAGAAGCTTTGATGCTAAAATATTATTATTATTGTTATCTGTGAATTATTTCATGATTAAGGATGTCAAATTATAGTTTTTTACTTGCATTCTTGAAGAGAAAATATAGTTTTAGTGGTTGAATGTTATTAATTTCTGACTCCTCAGAGAAGAAGCCCAGTGAGCTGGCTCAAACGTGGGTACATAAAGGTGAATTCAGTTTGTTATTTGCCAAATTTACAACAATAACGTTCTTAAAATGTTTCTAAAATATGTATGTTTTCTCGTTTTTAAATGACAAATTCAATGGGCCCTTGGATACATACTCTGACTTATTATCTGAATTGTAACCAAGGATTTAAAAGATTCTAATCAATTCAAATGTTCATCACGTGCAAGTAATCCTAGCACAAATCTATCTGCTGTGAAACCACTGCTCTCGGAAAAAGCAGATGGAAGTTTCCATGACGTTATAAATAGCATCATGAAACAGACTACTCTTTGAAAATTGAATGAAGGATGCGAGCAGGAAAAAGACAGAGTGGGTGGGTGGACAGAAAATGGTGTAACTAAAGGCAGTGCAGCAGGTGCAGCCGGCACCGGGGGCCCGTGCAGATGGGGGGCCCATGGGGAGAGAGGCGGGCCCGGGATTTATAATTTATGCCGTGCTCCGGAGTTTGTGTATTCACCCCTCGATAATAATGAACGGGTGAAGGGTGCGAGAGATTGGGGCACCTGTGAATGAAAAGTGGACTCCACGAGTCCTCTCAGTCGGTGGAAAAACTCCACCACACCATTGATGCGCAGCTGGAGACAAATGCTGCAGCGGATTTGTGAGTGAATGTGACACTAACACTGGCCACTTGCAAGTTATCCTTTCGGGGGGAGAAGATTTCTCGCAATTATCGAGCAGCTGGCAGGTTGTGACCCTCTGTGCTGCAGGAGCCGATCGAACGGCACAAGGGGTCAGTTTAATAGCTCGCCCCCCCCCCCCCCCCCCCCGCCATCCAGAACAAGCTCATATACATTTTGTCACAGCGTGTTCTGCGGGACATCGCGGTTGAAATAAACCAAGCATCCAGTGATGATGGATTAATGGCGGTGGGCTGCTGTGCCGCGTGTTACACGTTTACCTTTTCAAGTCACGGCCGAGCACATAATTCGTTGTCCAGCGTTGTTAAAGCGAAGGCAAACATGTGCTCTATAGACTTCATAATATTATTAAACGACTGCATGCCCATTTATCCAGTAGGAGTGCGGTTATTAAGTTACAGCACACAGTTAATTTTATTAAGTCATTAAGACCTCAAGACAATCTAAACCGCCCTAATTAGACAAAGTCAACCATGACAACAGCCATGATGGGTGGCATAGTTTGTAACTACTGTGATGGGGAATGAAAAATCCACATTTCATTCAATCCCTCTACTTCGAAGAAACACTATTCCGATCTACCGCTTGCTCTCAGTATGATGCTCAGATCAGTTTCCTCTAACTTTATGTTAATGGATTTGCCTTGCCCTGTGTGTGTGTGTGTGTGTGCATGCATGCATTGCAGAGAGCCTGAGGGGACAGCCTTAGCATCACTGTTGCGCACCACTGTCACTGGCCTTTCCCTTTGAGCTCAGTCACACACACACACACACACACACACACACACACACACACAGACACAGCAGCATCTCGGGCTTCTGCTTCCAGCCAGACTGCAGCTCCACAGCTCGCTCCTTCAAATCATGACACCGAGCATGGCATGGTGTCTACCAGACATGGCATAGCAAGATATCGTCATCATCATCATCGTCGTCATCATCTACATCCAATATGCAATATGTTGAAAGCACATCCACACTCAGTCTTCAGTCCCAGCTATGAATGCTTGAGCTTCTTTTCCCCTACATGTATGTAAAACAACGCCTCGTCTATCACGTCTACAGAAAGACAATCAATCAGCAGAGCAATACATCTGGCAAATGATCACACTTTAGGCCCGATTCACTACAGATACATTATTTACTGTGTTCCAAGCACACATGCTGGATTAACAAAAGTCAGCAGTTTAATTAGAGGCATCCACACTCACTGACTGTAGGCATCTCACCAATTAGTCAGAACCTCCTTGTCTTAAGCCTTCCTTCTAAAATGCTGTTTAAAGTCACAGGCGATGCACTACACGCCTCATAAAGTATCGCAGACTACAAATGCATAAGGGAGGAGGAGAAGCTGTTCATACATACATTATCCTGTTCAGTTCAACAGTTCAACGATGACCCCTCTGATGAAATCTGCTGCGGGTAAAGTTGTGAGTTGGAAAACTGGCCAGACCAAGAGCCATGATAGATTTGGGTCTTGCATTACTTCACGTAAATATTGACACTCGCATGACAAGAAATAACCTAATATTTAACTGAAAAAAGTTGTCCAAACCCAGTTGTTTTATCCATATTCCAATATTAAGCTCAACAATATAAGAGGAGCCCCTATACAGATTATTTGACTGATACCGTATGTTGCTACAGCTTGTGGTATCCGGTGTGTTTGGTCATCATTGAAGGGGTTTCAGTAAGAATTAATGTATCAAAACAGAGACCGGACATTATTATCTCTCTACATAACATAATAATAATACTTACCACAACAGTTATCACAGGGTTGGTTATTCTTTCTAACCATACTGAGTAGACCGAGGTCCTATGGGGGTATTGCTGAGGAGAGGACCATTAACATTAGGGCTTTTAGTGCGGCACTCTCTGCACACACACACTCACACTGGGATTACTATAGAGAGCAGAGCAAGTGACAGGCGCCAAGTTAAAACAACTACAAACAAGTCTGTAACTTCTTGTAAAACAATCCCAAATCACCTTATTTGATAGAGGCATATTAAGAGATATTAAACCTACCTAATTGGACATAGTAAGCAATACTACTCACACAGAGAAGGAAGATTATACCAATATAACAGTGAGAAAATCTAAAAAGGGTATGTAAGGGAAATGCCTTGACTTACTCTCAGATCTCAAATATATCAATTTGCTTATTGTATATTATTGGATAAATACACTCTACAGCTAAATTCCCATTACGTTGCAAAAGTAAAACATTTATCCAGGGAAAAGTAGAAAGTACAGCATAAGAAACAACTATTGGCTGTGGGGAGTCGTAAAAAAAAAACAACCAAAACAACATATGAATCCCAATTGGATCTGTTCTTGACAAGAGACTATAAATTATGTGATTAAAGGTTATTCCAGGACTGAAGAGTCTTCAGCGATGGCAAATGATGCTGCAAAGTTAATACTTAGTCAGTGCACTAAACAATACTTTACTATTTATTTTGTTGTGTAATAGTGATTAAAGGGCCAATTCCAATTCCTATTTTAACCCTCAAGCTCAACCCTTAATCTTAACTGGCCCTCAAAACCAAGTGTTGCGGGTTATTTTGTCACTTAGAAATGGGACACCCCTTAAATGCAGATACGTCTTCAGACTGTGGGGGGCAGAATAACGCGAAAGCTGCGTCCAGTCTGTCAACCCCAAAAAAGAAGAAGAATGCATTTACGTCATCCGTAATAACCTATCAGTTAGTTATAAATATGATATATATAGTTATAATATACATAGTCATATATATAGTTATAATATCTACGATCGCTTGTCGGCACCGGCCGGCTATTGACAAAAGATCGTAAAATAAAAAATAAATGTTACGCAACAATGACGTAAGTAATCCATTAAATGGGCCTAAACTAAGATAATACAATGGTTTTCATAATTTGTATACCTCTATTAACAAAGAAAATACTTACATTTGTAGCTTACTCGTTTTGCTGCTTTCGGTGCCCATCTTTGTTCTGTCAAAACACGCAATGCATTCTGGGTAGCCCTTGCTCCCAAGGGTGGTCTCGGAAAATCTTAATATTGAGGGCGATACAACCCTTAACCTTGCCCCTCAACTTAATTTTACTGAGAATCGGGACAGCACTTGCACTAGAGGGAGCGCGCATTTTTGAGATTGAGGGTTAAGCAAGGAATTGGAATTCACCCTAAATCTTCATTTTTCAGCCTGTTGATTTGTGACAAAATCGGAGTGACTTTCAAACTGCCCATTACCTTCGCTGAAGCAACTCGGGCAAGAAAATTCAGTGTCCATTGCATGCAGGCCATTGCAAGTAGGGGATTTAATCAGGGGGGGGGGATGCAAAGTGCAGCACTCTAATTGCATCATTAGCTAAACCAATGACTCAGTCACAGTGACTTCTGCCTTAACCTCCTCCTCCACCCCACAGCTCCCTCTTCTGCCCTATCCAGAAATAGGGAGTCAAGCCTGAAGCTCTTCCCTGTACAGCTGCTCAAGCAGAATAACACAAACATGTTATGTGCAACAGTGCAAAATGTTGACGTTCCAGTTATATCCAATTGAGAAACCTACCATGAATAGGACTGCTATACAACCGTCATTGAGACACAATTTAAACACTCATTTTAAGTATTCCACAGAGCGGAGATTTGTGCTTTACTTTGAAACACAAATGTAAAAATCATATTAGCTCTGGGACACAATGAAGTGACATCAAAAATCTAACATCTTAGGACAAACAATGAGCCCAGGCATTTACAGCTGTGCACCCAGAGGTAATAGTTGAACAGGTGTGCACTCGTTTTTTTTTGGATTTTGACGTTATGTCATTTTAACAGAAAACAATAGTTATCTCTTCCTTTATCACCTCACTGAAAAGGCCACTCTCTCACGTCGTCCTCCTACAGAATTTGAGTGACACTCACCATTTATTCGGCACGCTCTGCACAGAATGACTAAGAGGTGGCTTCCGAGCAACTGAAAAAACGCTGCCGACCAGAAAAAAGAACTTGCACTGCATTTCCTGTCTATGTAAAATGAGAGAGGTGATGATAGCACCTCGTGTTCTTCCTGTTTCAAAGAGCTCAAGTAAAAAATGAAGATCATGATCATGACCATGGGTATAAGAGGTTCTGTCTATGGTGAAGCTAAGAGTCATGTTGCAAAATGCTGCTCCAGGGCAGTCGGGTAAACTAATAATACTGTAAAAAAAAAAAAATTATAATAATAAAAAAAGGTATTTATGAGGATAATTCAGTCTAATGGCATTGTCCACAACTCTGACATTATGACATTCGCAGAGGTGCTATTTTTCAGAATCTTAACACCATATAGGCACTTCACATTCTGTTAAAATATTTGAAAAATAACAAATACAGGTGATAAATTACAAAATATACATAAATGATTATAAGCAATAAAATATCAGAACATACTCTGACGGATACAAATACATTTTCTAAAATATAAGGACATACTACGGAGCCCTGCAAGGGTCAGTAAACCGTTCCAGGCAGGTTTAGTAAGGCGTGCCCTCGGTTTTGTGTGTGACTCCTAAACTGAGGGAACGGATTAAACTAAATTTAGGGAACAGATTACTAAACTGAGGGAACGGATTACTAAACTAAACCGAGGGAACGGATTACTAAACTAAACTGAGGGAACAGATTACTAAACTAAACTGAGGGAACGGATTACTAACCCGAGGGAATGGATTACTAAACTGAGGGAACAGATTACTAAACTAAACTGAGGGAACGGATTACTAAACTAAACTGAGGGAACAGATTACTAAACTGAGGGAACGGATTACTAAACTAAATTGAGGGAACAGATTACTAAACTGAGGGAATAGATTACTAAACTAAACTGAGGGAACAGATTACTAAACTAAACTGAGGGAACGGATTACTAACCCGAGGGAATGGATTACTAAACTGAGGGAACAGATTACTAAACTAAACTGAGGGAACGGTTTACTAAACTAAACTGAGGGAACAGATTACTAAACTGAGGGAACAGATTACTAAACTGAGGGAACGGATTACTAAACTAAACTGAGGGAACAGATTACTAAACTGAGGGAACGGATTACTAAACTAAATTGAGGGAACAGATTACTAAACTGAGGGAATAGATTACTAAACTAAACTGAGGGAACAGATTACTAAACTAAACTGAGGGAACGGATTACTAACCCGAGGGAATGGATTACTAAACTGAGGGAACAGATTACTAAACTAAACTGAGGGAACGGTTTACTAAACTAAACTGAGGGAACAGATTACTAAACTGAGGGAACAGATTACTAAACTGAGGGAACGGATTACTAAACTAAACTGAGGGAACAGATTACTAAACTGAGGGAACAGATTACTAAACTGAGGGAACAGATTACTAAACTAAATTGAGGGAACAGATTACTAAACTAAACTGAGGGAACGGTTTACTAAACTAAACTGAGGGAACAGATTACTAAACTGAGGGAACAGATTACTAAACTGAGGGAACGGATTACTAAACTGAGGGAACAGATTACTAAACTGAGGGAACGGATTACTAAACTGAGGGAACGGATTACTAAACTAAACTGAGGGAACAGATTACTAAACTGAGGGAACAGATTACTAAACTGAGGGAACGGATTACTAAACTAAACTGAGGGAACAGATTACTAAACTGAGGGAACAGATTACTAAACTGAGGGAACGGATTACTAAACTAAATTAAGGGAACAGATTACTAAACTGAGGGAACGGATTACTAAACTAAATTGAGGTAACAGATTACTAAACCGAGGGAACGGATTACTAAACCGAGGGAACGGATTTCTAAACCGAGGGAACGGGTTACTAAACTGAGGGAACGGTTTACAAACCATTTTTATTTTTTCCACACCTGACCCGAGCAGGGCTCCGTAACATACAGCACAGCTATAAAGACGAATATGTCTATGAGTTTGATTCCCTCTGCTGTCACAGAGCTGTCACGGGCTGTAGGCGGAAGTAACCTGGCCTCTGCCGCACTGTGTTAGCTCCAGTCAGTGAACGCATCACCGTTTGACTGCAGCTGCTGCTGCTGCAGCTGAGGAGGATGGAGAGCTGTGAGCACTGACGTCTACCATGTCTCGTCACATCTGCACAACGACAGCTCAGTGATCGTATCGGTTTCAACGGCTGTTCGTATGCTGTCCCGTCTCAAAAGAATAAAAAAATAGAGAAGCAACGCCAGTGTTTTCAATGACCGTTGCGAAACAAACCGGCGTATGTCAGTACGTTTAGCCGGGGAAATTGCGGCGAACTTCGGGCTCGGCACTCCAGCACTCCCCCGGTCGTTAGCTTCTTCCAAACACACACACACTCACTTAAACGCTGCGTTTAATACGCGTGTTGTCGCGTTTAAACAAGTCAATTGCGATGCGATAATTTGCTAGTTACCGCGATTAACGTTGCGTAAACTGCTTAAACAGCGCACGCGGCGTAATTACGACCAATGTACGATAAACTCTGTCGTGGATAAACGTACAAAACGTCTAAAAAATAACATTTGGACGCGCTTACCTTTGATGAAATCCGTCTCTTCCTTTTCTCAGTGAGTGTGTGAGCAGCTCTCTGGATTTTGTTGCTCTGACACACAACTACCACGCGCTGCCTCAAAGCCCCGCCCCCCCTGGCCAGGCATGAGCTACGATTGGTCAGTCGGAATACAACCGCAGACAGGCCGGAGCTTCTCATTGGTCAGGCTGCCTGCCAATCTATTCGGATTCCACTTCCCGCGTTCCAGGCAGCGCTCACAATACATTACGACTTTTTTGTAACCTATATTTAGGCCTCAATAGAAGCTACTGCAGGCATGTGAACACAAGCCAGTGTGTGTGACCTCCAGTATTAATACACAGCAGACAAATGGACACATGAATGTTTTTTTAATGGCAAGTGAAACAAGAAAATTAAGCATTTTATGGAAAACCGTATTGTATTTTAAAGGTGCCATATGTAAGAATGTGGCACAAAACCGGTTACTTTACATTCAATTTCAAAACAATGGGGTCTTTTAAGTTTCGTTTTCTGACGTAACTGGCAACCCGCGGTTGCTCGGCAGCTGAGACTCTACTGACTGCAATGATTGGTAGACGGCGGTAGGTGGCGCCACATGCCCAAAACATGATTTCAAAACATTAACATGATTTGCAGTCTGCAAAATATTTTTTTAATGCAAATATTTTGGTTGTACTGTTGTTGTTAGTGAGTTCAGTTTGTTATATGAACATTATTCTCTCTGTGACGCATTAGGAGGATTTTATGGTCAGTTGATTTAGATTTATTACATAATGCACCTTTAAGTGACATAATGGTACCACAACAGAACGCAAAGTCTTTTTCCCAGGGAGAATAATTAGTCACTATAGTGCCTTTGACTTTTTTGTGCCAGCTACACTGGATTTGCAGTCTCAGTCGTGGTGGGAGCTTTGTGTATAGCTGGCTGTGCTGTTTGCAGGCTGGAGGGCGAACACAGCAACATTCAGTCTTTGAGCATAAGAGGAGCCTTGACATTCGCTACAACCTCAGCGCCCATAAGTTCCTCTACGATCGTCAGGGCAAACTCAAAGCTGGTTCCTGGCCCACGGCTGGTGATGTAATGTCCATCCTTCTGCACTCGAGCCTCTGAATATTTATAGTGGTCTAAAAAACAACAACAACAACACACACACACACACACAAAGATTATCACAGCTTCAAGTCACAAGTTGACAGACACACACACACACACACACACAAGCCCTTCCTCGTAGATTACGGCTATTTCAATTGACCCAGTTCTAGCATGTTCTGTCAAATTCCTGCATCACCTCAGAGTGGTGCACTCACCGAGACTGCACAGCGACATGATTGTCTCGCAAGCAAAGACGGAGCCGTTACGGCACCATCTGCTGCCCTTTACTACTAACTACAACTATGGTTATGGTTAAAGTGAACAGCAGTGTATCTTAACAGTGATGCATTTGCTTCCTTTTTCTTTTTTTTTTACCTCCAACCATCATCTTCTTCTTCATGCCAGGATGCGTTGTGACGGTGCTGCCGTAGCCGATGCCATGTGCAAGAAGAGCAGTGGGACCTGTGAAAGGGCAAATGCAGGTTTTAAACAACGAAAAAGGGTTATCAGAGGTCAAGACGAGGGGAAAACTGATGCCGTTTGCCTTTAGAGACTGCATTTAGCAACATGAACAAAATGTGTTGAGGACAAAATATTTGATGACAACACAATGTCCTTAAGGTGTCCTCGAGTGTTCCTTTGTTTCTCAAGTATATAAACACATCCAGTATACAGTTTCAGCCTCAGAGAGAAAAAAGGAGAGGTGGGAGACAATGCTGCAGCATTAACTTTGGTAGTGTCCTAGCACTGCAGTGAGCTCATACAAAAACTGTTAATAAATAGAAAGTTATTGATTATGCTTCTTGGCTGCCGTCCCATGCAGTCTAAAGATTACACTTTCCCCTGGCACAACAGCAGACTGCCAGCTAAAGCCAAGCTACTCTTGTTACAAACAGTCCCCACCCGAAAGGACACCAGTCTGGCAGAGCGAGAGTGAGAGTGAGACCTTCTGAGCACCAGAGTCAGACAGCGAGACAAATGGAAAGTGTCTGTGAAGGTTGTCACTCATCCAGGTCATAGTCTGTTATTGGGGGGGGGGGGGATCAGTTGGTTTTTCCCCCCACTGTAATTTGTTTGTGAGCATGACCAAATTATCACATAATATTACCTCAAAAAGATGAAATGTATAATGATTCACCTATTTTTTTTTTTTTTTTTAACACCTTATTATGAATCTGGTTTTCAATCAAATCCTTTGTGGAGAGAGGTTTTTTCATCTGATCATTTTCATGCTCGGGCAAAAAATAATAAGTCTTGCAAGGAGCCCTCATGCTGGCAGGTTCATTAAACTATGTATTCCAGCGAGGGTTTCAGTCATTTTCTAGGACACCCTTCAATCCACTTTGCCGCACTGGTCCCCCCCCCCGTCCTATTCAAGATGTCCTTCCAGTGTCCTTTTCTCCCCATACAGAGGTTGTCAAACAAAATGTGCTTGTGAGGTCATTCAGGGACAGTTATTAATCAAACACACAGACCAAAACCAGAATATCACGTCGTTTCTAAAAAAATGTTGACTGATATTATAGTTATTTCTCAAACACACATCAGAGTATTTATTGTTAAATGAATTGTCATTAAATCTACTTGATTAAAAGCACAAGATAGTCAGGGAAGTGCATAAATAAGAGAAACTGGCCCTAGAACAGCGATGACTTTGGTTTGTTTTCAAATACTGTACCTGCACAGATGGCTGCAATCAGGCCCTTTCTGCCATCTTGTTCTTTCAGCACCTCTTTAACAACAGGAGACTGGAGGAGAGCACGGGAAGCAGATGCTGTGTGAGTCATTTGCAGGCCATGTGATCACTGTGTGTGTGTGTGTGTGTGTGTGTGTGTGTGTGTTCTTGTACTTGCGGCATACTGAGGACCAGTGAGGGTTTTTAACCAACAAAGTGAGGTAATTTTTACGGAGTGAGGACATTTTGGCCGGTCCTCACTTTGTTTTCATTGAAATCACTTCCTTAGGTTGCTATAACATGCTATACTCAATTTGTCAAAAATTTAAAAATTGGACGACTTTTTCTCAAATTTTGGACCAAATTTTTTTTTTAAATTTTGGACCAAATTTTTTTTTTCAAATTTTGGACCAAATTTTTTTTTTCAAATTTTGGACCAAATTTTTTTTTTCAAATTTTGGACCAAATTTTTTTTTTCAAATTTTGGACCAAATTTTTTTTTTCAAATTTTGGACCAAATTTTTTTTTTCTAATTTTGGATCAAACATTTTTTTTTCACATTTTGGACCAACATTTTTTTTTTCACATTTTGGACCAACATTTTTTTTTGGGGGGGGCGACATAGTATAGGATGACGTTTTTGTCAAATGTTGGACCAAATATTTTGGGTCCAATTTTTTTTTTCAAATTTTGGGTCAATTTTCTTTTTCAAATTTTGGGTCAATATTTTTTTCAAATTTTGGGTCAATTTCTTTTTTCAAATTCTTTTTTAAATTTTGGTTGACATAGTATAGTATGACGTTTTAGTAAAATGTTGGACCAAAAATTAAAAAAATAAAATAAAATCGAAAAAGTTTTCCAGCCCTTTTTGCTCTGGGGCTCCACCTGCAGACATTTTATGGTACTGCAAACAGTAGTTCTTTGTAGATGTCATTCATGAAGTAGATATTTGTAATTGTGTTGATTTATAAAGTGGAAATGCTGGTCCTCAGTATGCAGCAAGTACAAGAATGTGTGTGCGTGTGTGTGTAATTATGAAAACAAACCGACAACATTTTCAACAGAAGAGAGAATATGATGTCACACATAGAAACAGTAATTCTCTTCCGCTCTAAATTCTGATTAAAAGTATTTTTTTTCATCCAGTTGTTATGCTGATCTCGGGCCTATGGTCTATCCCAAAACAGGAAATCATTTAATAATTAATATTTAAAGCTGTGCTCTCAGTGTTGTCATCTTTGGGCCAACTTTTGAGTCAAGTCCAAGTTAAGTTCCCAGTCTCTCGTTCCATCTGGTCTGTTAAATCTTATGAATTCAAAGCATGTATTGTCCCATCTTCCAGTATTAAAATTGATCAAGAACTTTGTTTTTACTGTGAGACAAAACTGTATTTTGCTGTATTTCACCTGATCAGCAATTACATTTTCCAGTGTTTAAAGGTGGAGGAAAACATCTGTATTAAATCATCATTTCGAGGTTGTGGGAAACACAAATACATGTTTTTTCTATGGTAATATGGTTCCACGGTAAGGGAAATTAACACGTGTGTAGAATTTTGTGTATGGAAAACATGCAGTTCAAGAGTAGAGAGAGTGAGAGAGAGTGGTTGAGATTTTCTCACCTCTGCCAGATTCTGGGCCCCTGGCATTCCCCCTGGAAGAAGCACCACATCATAAGGGCCCTGAGGAACAGACCATAATAAATGCAGAGTGAAAACCTTTGACATTGTATGAAAATAATCATTTCGACAAATAAAACCAAAACAAAAAATCTAAAAAACACGGCCAGTTATTACAGTGAAAATGCTTGCTGTAGCATGTAGCCACATCAAGTCTTTCTATTTTTGATTTATGAATTTTCATCCACTCGTCCACTAAATCACCTCAGGTTGCGAGATATTTTTAGACTGTTGCAGCAGCAGCAGCAGCAGCAGCACACAGCATGTTTTAGAATCAGCCCACAGATTTTCAGATAATGTCCATGTTCGAGGATTGTGAGGATCTCTTCAAACAGCTTGTGTTTGTTAAAGGTAGTTCATGGTGGATTTGGAGGTTTGCTTTGAATCGTTCGTCCTGTTGTAGAAACCCGTCTCTCTTGATCTCTCGGTCTCGACTGCACAATATGATATTTAGGGTCCATGAATGTAATGTCTCCAGTGTTGCTGACTGTCAAACAATCTCAAAAGCTGAACATGTACAGAGATTAGGCAAAAAAAGGATTAGATTTAGGTGGTAGTGGTGGTTGTTGCCCTTGGATGAAGATTGGGGAGTGTAGTATGGGTGGACGGATCGATCCAAATATTGATATTGACTATCAATACCAGAGGTGGTATCGGTTTCATTTTGTCACGTGACTGGACATATCTTAGGCCAGAAAATGGTTGTCTTTTATGTTGTTGTTTCGGAACAAAAACCTTAAACTGAAGTAAAGAAGAGTGTAAGTTATAGAACAAACATTTTTCTTGAGCAACATTCGGGTGTGCAGATGCCATGTTTGCATGTACTGTATTCACAACTATAATATTCTGAGGTGCCATAGAGTGGGTTGCATAAGCTATAGCTTTGTTAATTGTTGTTTTGTGTTGACTGGATCAGCTGTTTTTGTGTTTAGAATTGGGTTAAATCAATGAAAGCACAAAAACTATCCTCTCCAACACAATGAGGCATGTGTTTGAATACATAAACAAACCTGCCCTGTAAGCTGCACTATAGAGCGACCTGCTGACGGCCCACACTTTGTGATGAGCAAAAAGTATTGATAATAGTATAAATATTGACTCGATTAAAAATATTGCAGTATCACACACATCAAGAGTGTATTACCATGACTAAGGTTTGTACTCTCTGAATGCTGACTCTAATTCTTTTTTCTTTTTTTTTTACAGAGAATAAATAAAGGCTCTTGTTTGATTGTCTGCTGTGTATTTGTTTGTGTCTATCTATCTATTAAATTCAAACGATACACGTTTTGTTGTGGCTTTGTCAAAACGTTGAAATATGGAAAGCACACAAATGCAGACGCAATGCCCAACCTGTTTTCTGGCATCTTCCAGACTGGCATCAGGACAGATCACCACGTTCCTGCTGCACTGGACTGGCTCTTTGCCAGTCAGTCCTGCAACCGTGACTTCAATCTATAGAGGTTTGGGTGTGTCACATAAACAAACAAACAAACAAACAACACAAAACAGAAAGACAGGAGGGACTGAGTTAGCATAGATGTGGGACATAGTGGCAACCTGTTTGGGTATGACGTTTCAGACGTTCTAAGCTATCAAATGGCAGAGCTGCACCGCCTTTATCTGACATTTAACCTGACCTTTGTCCGCACATGTTATGTTAGTTAGCCAAAGAGTTTATTAAATTATACGAAAATAAAACATGTGCAAATCCTGGCAAAGCAGTGACTGTCATCATTAGATCAAAAGTTAGCACGCTAACGTTAGCTCTGTAGTGTACGCACATACTACACTGAATAAACTACCAATAAAATACTAAACTCATACACTATTGTTGTGACCTCAACTACACAACTGCAGTGTTTTAACTTAAAGCAGCAAGGTGTCTGCCCAAGCTTGTACATTGCTCTTGTGTAACTAGCACTAGCTAAGCTAGCTGCTAACAGCCTAACTAGCAACACGTCACAGACAGAGTTTACAGACCCCGGCTCTGCGCATGACGTCCACGGGAATAACCGTCTCCATCTCCTCTGCACCTTTAGACAGAATCACTAACGCTCTCTTTCCTGCCATGGCGACTGTTTGTGGGAGAGAGAGACTGAGGCAGCAGACACTGTTACAGTGGAGACAAGTGCGAGCTACTTCCAGCAAGAGTTGGCATGTTCTGTAGAGAGAGGATTTGACAGGTGCGGGTTGCCAGGTTTGCGCCTGTCTATCCCTTTTTCACAGCCTGCGCTTCATGCTACTGCTCTGTATTTCTCACGTACCAACATACTCAAAGTATATTCTCTCATTGAAGATATATATATCGTCTATATGTATATATAGATATATATATATAAATTAATATCTGTCATTTATGTTTATTATCTTTATTATTATTATTATTATTATTGTTTTGTTTTGCTGCTTAGACTGCATGTGTAAGATACTGCAAGATACACATGTATTTACATGCACAAATAAGTAGCTCAAAAGGAAACTGCTACTGGAGCTATTGGTCTCTGCATGGCAGTACATGCTTTATTCCACAAGGTGGTAGCATTTACTCAAGATTCAATAAATAAATTAATAAATAAATAAAAAGCTGTCTATCCATGCTGTGTTTTATATCTTTTTGTATTATTTTTTGAAAATCTATGAGCTCTGTGACTTAATAACAGCTCAATCATCAGACTGATTCATTTCAGTCAGGTAATGAATGTGGTTTTTAAATAACAACAACAACAACAACATCAGCCAGGAGGTAAACAAAGTACATACCCTGTTTGTGCAGGTCACCAAGTTCTCCTGAGTCTGTCTGAGAACTCCTGCAGCAAATTCTTAAGACAGTCAGGGAATCATGTATCCCAGTATAACACACACACACACACACACACAGGGTTAATGTCTGGGGCTTTGCTGCGCTCACATCCATCCCAGATAATGTGTCTGTGTACATTCTGCTGCTGAGTTCCACTCTCATATTTGTGCGTCTCAAACTCAAGCCCCGGTGAAACAGCAGATTAGACAAAGGCGTGGGGGAGCTGGCAGCGCGTTGTTTGTTGCGTGCCTGAGAGTGAATCCAAGAGGCAGTGGTGATTACCAACATATGCAGCCGGGGATCAACTGAACCAAACCTGCGCTGGCTAATTTCCATACATTAATTCACTTATATACTGTTTGCTAATTCCTTAATTACAAAGTCCCTCTGACTCACGCACACGCACATTGTGACGCACAAAGACAAGACAAACACATAGTCTAAGTAACAACTTTTTGTGTCTGTTTTTGTCGGGGTCAAGAGGTAAAAAAAATGAATTTTTATACAATATAGAGTTCATTAAAACACTTTCTGCAAACTAAATACGACACGTTAAAGGAGAGGCGTGGGTTTCCATGGTTTTTATTGTAAATGAATCCTTTAAAATGAACCAATAAACTGAACCTACATAAACCCTGATACATTGAAACATATGACGCATTACTGATCTACAGCGTGATGAACACGAGCGCTAGTTTCCTTAGGGATTGCACATTACATATTGTCCTGTCGCTAAAATGTAAATGTTTAACATTTAAATCGAACATGTGCAAACGTCTACAATACATTATCTGTTTAGTTTCAAATGAAACAACGCACACAGAGCATCTGCTAATAATCATGTAAATAATAAACAATAACAACACCTACATTGAATTTAAAAGCCTTGTACCTTCTGCCGTCAGACTTTTGAGAATCACTGTAGGCGTTTTCACACTTGTACACTTTTTATATTGTTTTATATCAACTACTATTCATTTACTTTGCTCCTAGTTCACTTGCCTGGTGGTAGCTTGTTTTTTATGTTGCTTATTTCTAATTGCTTATAATGGGACTAATTAAAGGTGCCATATGCAAGAATGTGGCCAAAAACGGTTACTACATTCAAATTCAAAATACCGAGGTCTTTTAGGTTTCGTTTTTTTGACGTAACTGGCAACCCGTGGTTGCTCGGCAGCTGAGACTCTACTGACTGCAACGGTTGGTAGACGGCGGTAGGTGGCGCCACATGCCAAAACATGATTTCAAAACATAAACATGATTTGCAGTCTGCAAATCATGTTTTAAATGTTTTTAATGCAAATATTTTGCTTGTACTGTTGTTGTTAGTGAGTTCAGTTTGTTATATGAACATTATTCCTGAGTCTCTGTGACATATTAGGAGGATTTTATGGCTAGATTTATTACATAATGCACCTTTAAGTCATTTTTATTTTATTTTATTTTGTTTTATTTTATTGAGCCTTTCTTGCATGTTCTCCCATGTGATAGACTGGCAATCTGTACCAGGCCTTTCGCCCTCTGTCAGCTGGGATTGGCACCAGCAACCCTCATGTGGAGGATAAAGCGGTAGATAATGGATGGATGGATGGATGGAGTTGCGGCCACACGGTGGAGCAGTGGCTATCGTTGCAGCGAGCAGGTCACAGTCAATGGTTCGATTAAACTTTTTCAGGGTTTTTTTTCTGTCTATTTATTCTGTGCGTTCTTCAGCCTTCCAGCTCATTGTGTCTAACCTTTTGCTCTGTGGTTACTGATCTAATGGCCAGAAATACTGATGAATATTAAGGACCAGCCTGGGCTTCGTCTTGTGTCTGTCTCACACATTGTGTGCCAGTGAGCGCGCTGGCATGAGTGACAAGCATATCATCTGGATTGCATCTTGATGCCATTACCCTGCGATGCCAAGTGCCCAGGTAACAGCTGGGGGACAGCGAGTTGATGGGATAAAAGGTGACATTGAATTTTGCACACCTGTACTCGCCAGTCAAGCAGCCCGGGACACAGACACTAGATGGCGCCAGCAGAGTGAGCTGAACTTTGTGTGTGTGGGGGGCACATAGTTCAAAAACCAAGGCCAACTGATTGAGAATATTTGTTTTGTTTTTTACCAACTCTCATCTCTGCAAAATAATGAAAAAGAAAATAACACAAAAGTTGACTTTGTTGAGGCGACGGCACAAGGCAATCAGCCGCCTTTTGTCAGAGCATCAGAAGTTTTTCAGATGTGCGTGAACCCGACTGATTAAGTGAACAAAGATGCGCTCGGGTGTCTCAGCCTTCATTAAACCTTCTGTGTTAAACGCTTTATACAAAATGAGATTCCCCACAAATCCAATGCATGACAAAATGGTTTTCAACCACAGAGGCAGTATTACAAATTAAGGCAGCACATTAACGTGTTGTTTAGATTATTGAGTATGTGTCGCAACATGAAGCAGAAGTGCCTCACAGTCATTTTTGGGTTGCAATAATCTGCCTATCCTCAAATTATGCCCCAATGCATATTTTTTTTTGGAGAGGGGGGGATGGACGGTTTACAAAAGTGGCTCTTCTTTCTCTTTATGTCCCCTCCCTGTCTGAGTGAGTGCGATTTTGTTTTGCCCTCAGCCTGTGTCTATTAGATGCCTTAATGCTGTACAGCGTTGCCTATCTTCAAACAGGAATGCTGATGATGATACTGGGCCTGCAGCGGTGCTCCCTCCCTCTCACCCACAGCCGCAGCCCCGGCCTGCTCCTCTACATAGAGGGCAATAAAGACACAAGGAGGATTAGTGTTGTGTGCCTAACAAAGTGGCTGCCAGAGAGCGAGAGGGCCATGCCCATGGGCTCAAACGCAACCCTGCTCGGGCTCCGCTCGACTCTGCCTGCCGAGGTGCCCCCCCCCCACCACCACCCCACCCCCCGCACGGGCTTCCCTAAGGTCCGCTCGCTCTCTCTCTCTCTCTCAGGGAGCTCTGTGGATGTGTGATAGACTCTGAGTGGGTGAATACATGTTGAAGCTAAAGAGGCAGAGGACACAGACAGATAATCCACCGCGGCTTAAGCAGCGCCGTAGTAACTTTCCCTCTCTTAAACAAGAGAACATATGTGCAAACAGTCAAATTGAATTCAAATCACATTCTTGCACTGCGCCGCGTGCGACTTTCCCCACAGTGAACTCGAGAACATTCGCTCACCCTCTCTCGGTTGGACGCTTAAAAAATCATCACCACCGACACCTATGACAGGGCTGTTCAACGAAAAAATTTCCAGAGGGCCAGCTTTTCGGAAGGCCCCTGCAGCCAGTGGGCCGCTCAAGCCCTGTACTACTATTTTGTGTTGCATGGATACAAATACATACAGAATGTTTTCAATTATTTAGCACTTATGTATCGAAATAGCTGCTAGTTTTGTGCTAAAAAGGTAAGTAACAAAACCACCAACATTCAGGTACAATGCAATTTGCGTATAGTGCAAAAAAGTTACAGTTACAGTACCGCCAACATTTGGATAAGGCTCTCACAAAATTAGCAGAAATAGGCGAAGCTATAGTTTTATTGGCTTTTTAATAATACGTTCATTACTTATGGGTTAGGGTTAGGGCCGGTCCAAATTGGTTGAAGGGCCTGATCTGGCCCCCGGGGGCATTAAAGGTGCCATATGTAAAAATGTGGCCAAAAACGGTTACTACATTCAAATTCAAAATACCAAGGTCTTTTAGGTTTCGTTTTTCTGACGTAACTGGCAACCCGTGGTTGCTCGGCAGCTGAGACTCTGCAATCAACTGCAATGATTGGTAGACGGCGGTAGGTGGCGCCACATGCCGAAATATGATTTCAAAACATAAACATGATTTGCGGTCTGCGAAATATATATCTTTTTTTTTCTTGTTTTCTTCTTGGTGAGTTCAGTTTGTTATATGAACATTATTCCTGAGTCTCTGTGACATATTAGGAGGATTTTATGGCCAGTTGCTTTAGATTTATGACATAATGCACCTTTAAGTTGAATAGCCTTGACCTACGACAACCTGCCGCTCCACAACACAGTCTCCTTTTGTTGATTACTCCCACTCACTGGACAACATATATATACAGTATATAAAAAAACAACAACACAAAGCACACTAATGCCTGCACACTGTGTTTATGGATATCTTCCTCACTATAACCCGCGTGCTTTACACAAATGGAGCACCATATATAATTGTACAAGCCTGATAAAAACAGTCGGCCTTGTGTCTTGTAACTGTCGTCACATTTGATAGGAGTGTTACATCCCAGATTACCGTGCGGGAACATCGTCTGCGGGCGCCCACGGGCCTGCGAGGACAGTAGCCTCTGGGTTTGATGGAGAGCCGTGTACAGGACAGGACAGGTGAACCAAACAGCTGCTATCCCCGTTTTTTTTTTTCTTCTCCTCTCCCCCTTGCTTTAAAAAAACACAGCATGACAGATTAGGCCGCGGCTCTCACACATAACGGTCTGCTTTTCACACGGTAGCTGTAGCTCAGGCCACGTTACACACATCTTTTAGACGCTCCGTCTTGTGCGTAGGGTAATGAAATTTACGGAATACGGAGGCATATGGTGGCCATTAATGCTCCCTTTGCTGCCCGACAGTGCAGCCTGCGTGTCCCCCCCCAATCCCCCCCCCCCCCCCCCCCGCCCTCGCCTGTCTGATCTGGGTCCTCTTCACTCCACAAGCTGTTTGACTTTTACCTCTGTCACGGGAGCCAGGATTCACGCAGCAGCAGCAGCAGCAGCAGCATGTACTGCTGTGTCTGGAAGAAAGGCCAAGTTCTGTTAATACTTGGCTAAGTTTACATGTTCATTCACACTTGATTATGGAGGGGGGGGCGGGGGGGGGGGAGCCCTGCGTTTCGGAATGGTTTCAGTCTGGCAGAACAAGAAACGGCTGTCCTGCGATGCTCAAAGGGAATTCAGTACGGAACATGGTGTAATATCATCAGAAACACTGAAACAGAACAATCTGTGTTATTATTATTATGATTACTTCTTGTTTGAGTCTCTTTAAGGCACATGTGTCAAACTTAAGGCCCGGGGGCCAAATGTGGCCCGCCACGTCATTTTATGCGGCCCGCGAGTGATTAACCATAGAACATCTTCATTATTTTTTTTTTTTTTGTTCCCAAATTCCTAATTTTCCAGTAATTTTGGAGAATTTTTATATGGTCCCGTCATGATGCCTTTCTTTCATTTTGTTAGACATGACACAGTTTAAAATAAAAGAACACTACTCTAAATTTGCCATGTATTGTCATGTTTTTTATATATTTTGATTCGCCCAAAGTACTTTTTTTGGCCGTGAGTGATGGTGTTTTGAATTTGAGCGATAGTGTTCTAGGGTTAATTGGTTCTTTAAGGCGTGCGTTGACCATCAACTACATTTCCCACAATGCACGGCGATTGCGTTACCTGCAAAGTGGCGGCGTCCCGCCACGGACGGCTACATCTATAATGCATCATATTTGTAACTTGAATAAGTAATAAATACAGAAAGTTATTTAGCAATATGTTACGGAGTAGTTACCTTTATTTTACATTATATTTGGCTACATTTAGTTACTTTTATTCTGTTTGACAGTTACATCTGGCCCTTTGAGGGTACCCATTATGCTGATGTGGCCCTCAGTGAAAATGACTTTGACACCCCTGCTTTAACCCTTTAAGGTACTACTCAACCGTTTGGTCGAGCACACTTTAAGTCACTATATCTCATTGAAAAATGCATCAAGGCTGAACTCACTAACTCTTAAAGTCACTTGTTATGAATGTTGTACTTTATGAATTATGCAAGTAAACCAAGTTTATTATGAACAGACGTCTCAACCGTTTGGTAGAGGCCTGTATCTGTAATACTGTAGGGTCTAA
Organism: Microchirus variegatus; assembly: GCF_963457635.1. Taxonomy (NCBI): domain Eukaryota; kingdom Metazoa; phylum Chordata; class Actinopteri; order Pleuronectiformes; family Soleidae; genus Microchirus; species Microchirus variegatus. The sequence continues at coordinate 3,735,585 of NC_139808.1, read as the reverse complement.
TTTAAAAATAAATGAAAAAAGAAATACTTTTTCCTTTGTTTTTTTTTTGGTGCGTACCTTAAAGGGTTAAGGCCTCTGCAGTGATGACTTACCATAGCCACTCGGAGAAAACCGATGGTAAAATATCCATTTTCTGTTCCTTTCTGTAATGGACATGGACCCTCAATAGCAAAGCATTATGGAGGCAAAAAGGCGTGTAGGTGTACTCACTTTTTCTACCTGCGTAAGCCTTTATAGATTAACACAGTTTACCAGTCTCTCCTCAGCTCTTGGTTGACTATCCCAACTCTGAAATTAACTCGCCTAATCCCCCCCACGTTTCATACGACAGCGTTCTTGCATTATTTGACTTAATGTCGGAGATGTTTTCCTAACAAATTTACTCTTAACACGTCTTCCAAATTGGTATGAAAACATTCCCGGAAAAAGTGATGGTTTCCTTTATTGTCGTCGGAGGCAGCGACGCTCGCGGCTCGTACAGTGTAATTTATCCGGTGGGGTTTTTAGGAGGAGGCAAAAAAACTATCCACAAATAAATCCCGTGCAATCTCACTCATGTCTTTTTTTTTCCCCCTGCCTTCGGTATTCCCGCACTTTTGATTTCCACTTTAAAAGCAGGCTGATATATTCCTACGATTGGAAATGTTCAATGCACTTCTGGGAAGCGGGTGCGCTGTCCTGTGCAGATAAGGTTGCAAATGCAAAGATCTGTCTTTCTGAAATAGAAGCCCTGACAAACAGCGCCGTCTCTCGCAGGCACAGTGGGAGAGAGGACTGTGCTCGGGCTTGGAAGCCTTTGAGACCGCTCTCTTTAATATGGGCACCGCTGTAACATCAGTAAGGTGACATTTCGGCAGCACCATCAAGATCCAACGGTGGCCATGCTGCTTCAACAATCAATTATCCATGCATAACATCCCACCAGTGTGTGAGACATGAATCAGTCCTGGACCAGGCTTCTCCTCTGCCTTGATTCTCAAGAGAACGGAGACCTTTTCACTCGACCCTTAAGAAAGAGAGAGGAATGCTCTGTGTGCTGATAAGAGAGAGAATAGAGGAAAAGTTATGAAACAGGCAAATCAGGGCTGATATTTATTTGCATTATCTTGAAAGGAGCTCAAATTGGTTTCATTCCAGTGGCTGTGAATTGTCATCCAGGGGGGGAGCACAATTGCCATTTCCATGCAGAAGACCAACATTACCACCGAGAGAGGCAGAATGCAGTCTTTGTGTCGCTCGGTGGACGACGGGGGAAGAATGCGTTCGTAGTATCTGTCGCCTCAAGGAGAAGGAAGCACATGTTTTACTGCTCGCACTGTTTAAATCACTGCTTAAGACCAGTTTGGATGTTTAACATGATTGACATCAGTGTCTTTAGATATTTAACTTTGTGTGTCTTTGCTCAGAATTGTCTTAACATAACGTTTGACTTGTTTATTCATTAATAATCAGACTTTTATATCATATATATTTGTCGATAGCAGGGGCCTCAAACTCAAAAGGACCTGGAGGCCAGTGAACTTCTAGTCTGGTCAGGAGGAGGGGCCACGTTCAAGAGACAAAAGTGATTAGAAATTAAAGTTATACAAAAGTGTTTGTTTTGATATATATATATATACATATATGTATATATATATATACCCTACCGTTCGTAGTTTGAGGTCACTTAGAAATGTCCTTATTTTGGAAGGAAAAGCTATTTTCATTCAATGAATATAACATTAAATGAATCATAAATACACTCTATACATTGTTAATGTGGTAAACGACTATTCTAGCTGCAAACGTCTGGTTTTTAATGGAATATGTACATAGGTGTATAGAGGCCCATTTCCAGTGTTCTAATGGTAAATTGTGTTTGCTAATGGTGTTAGAAGACTATTGGATGATTAGAAAACCCTTGTGCGATGATGTTATCACAGCTGAAAACAGTTTAGCTGGTTCTTTGACGAAAGGGCAACATTATTATTTGGAATAAAAATCCTTATTTCTAATCTTGTCAATGTCTTGACTATATTTTCTATTCGTTTTGCAACTCTTTTGATGAATAAAAGTGTGACTTTTAATGGAAAACACACACAAATTGTATAGGTGACCCCATAAACTTTTGAATGGTAGTGTATATAGCTCACAAAAAGAAAAAGAAAACATTTATGAGGCAAAATCAATCTGTAAATAACAAAAACAGACATAAATAAAACACTAAATCAACATATACATGGAGACAATTGTAACTAAAACACTAGGCAAGCTTATTTATAATTAAAGGTGCATTGTGTGATAAATCTAATAATAAAATCCTCCTAATCTCTAGAATAATTAACTCAGGAACAATGTTCATACAACAACAGTACAGCCAAAATATTGGCATTAAAAAAAACATTTTGCAGACTGCAAATCATGTTTTTGTTTTGAAGTCATGTTTCGGCATGTGGCGCCACCTACCGCCGTCTACCAATCATTGCAGTCAGTAGAGTCTCAGCTGCCGAGCAACCACGGGTTGCCGGTTACGTCAGAAAACGAAACCTAAAAGACCCTCTGTATTTTGAATTTGAATGTAGTAACCGTTTTTGGCCACATTCTAACATATGGCACCTTTAAATGTTGAATTGGATAATTTCAAAATAAGTGTATAGGGCCACAGGATGTCGACTGTTTGAGACCCCTAGTCTGTAGCAATTGGAACAATAAGGGGATTTCAACACGCTTGTGGTAAAACATACAAATATTTCCTTTTGTCCATCTGATAGCTGTATAGCTTGTGCTAATCGGATGTTACTGACTTTTTAAGTTCAGCCCGAGTATAAGATTTCAGGTGCTGAAACCTCAAATTAAAGTTATCCGTCATTCAGCATTCGTCTTGTGCTCCCTGAAACCCGGGGGGGAAGTTTCTCCAGTGTTTGACAAACAGCACCATTCCCCTCCTCTGCTCGCACCCTTCATTTCCATCTGTATGCTATCACTTGGCTGTCAGTGGCTGGATTGGCCAGTAGTTCACGGGATGAAAGAGAGGCGAGATCCTGTTGAGTGAATAATCTCGCCAGTTTACAGAGGAAGAGTGGATGTCAAACTTGACAGGACTGTGAGTAGCACACAGATTTGGGATTCACGGGGCAATCCTATAGTCTCTTTAAGTCCGGACGTGTGAATGTGAAATCAATGGTACATCCATACAACGGTCTGTTTTTGCTGGACCCCGGAAGGTTTTGTTATGAAAATAAGAGTCGTGGATCGTCACCTTACGGATTGAGGACACAGTAAAGGGGACTATAAACATGGGGATTGCAGCATGAAAATCCTGATCTCTCTCCCTCTTTCTGCCTTTTTCACTCCGAATAAAAGCATGTACTATTCAAAAGTAGCTGTTTATCATCACAATGTCGTTTTTTTTCAAACACAAAAAACCAACACAGATGATTTGGGCAACTGTGTTGGTTAAATCCCCCATCATCATATTCTCTGTGAGGGCGTTTGTTTTAATTACCTGTGTTTCCTTCTCGTGGCTCGCTTGGAAACGGCCCATCTGTACAAAAAACCTCTGCAGCCTCAGACACTGTGTCAGCGCGATACGTATCACAGGAGACATTCAATAGACTTCAAGTAGCACCTTTGCAGGCGCATGCATGCGCGTCACTATGTACATGTAAAATAGCTGTCTGGGTTGGCACCGGCAGCGTGCCCTGCTGTTTGTTTGATATGCAAAGGAGCGCTGTGGCGCAGCTCCACGCTCTCTTCTAAAGTACTTTACTCCTCACATAACCCAAAGTGGCAGCAGCAGCGTCAGGATGAGCTCCAAGAGCGAGGTGGCTCCCTCGGAGTAATTTATAATGCACTTAACTCCTCTGCCCCTGTTGATTGTCTGCATTACCGAGAATCAAACACGGGGGAAAAACAAATAAAAAAAATGCCACTTTTAATTCAGGTTCAAATTGGCGAAAGCACAAGTCTTTCGTCGCTCGAAAAACACGTCGCGGGTCTGCGTGTTGAAACACAAACGCTGGATTACGGCGGCAAAAAGGGAAGAAGCACTTCAAACCGCTTCCATAAACACCATCAAAGAAAACAGTGAAGGAAGGGTGGAAACAAGGAGGAAGAGAGAGAGGGGGGGGGGGGGTGGAGACATGAAAGTGTGGTGGTTACATTCGACAAAGTTTTGGAAGAATCCCAAACACGTCACCATCGCTCTATCAGCAGACCCTCACCCAGAGGCGGTTCTAGAGTCTGTAGGGGCCCTATGCAAAAATTCCCAGGGGGGCCCTTCATCACCATTATGTTATAAACAATCTGTTCAAAAGTTCAAAATATTTTTTTTTTCAAAAAAGTATGTGAAAATTTAAATGTAAATAACAATAAAATACTGTAAATAGCTTTTAAAACACTATATAAACTTGAAAAAAACACATTACACTGTAAAGAACCCACATTATAAAACAATATGAATATATAGAACAATAAAATACAGTAAATAACTGAAAAAAAACATATATAAACTGAGTAAAAAAAGATATTATTACACTGTAAATAATCCTCTTCATTTTCCATCTTGCAGAATGATAACTTCACACAGGTTACAGTGAGGTGGGGCCCCTTTAGGGAGGTTTCCCAGTGAGATGTCATTGCAAATCGGCCAGTGTTGTTTAAGGGGGACGGGGAGGCATTTCAGTAAAAACAGCCCTCAGGCTCCGAGTGTCGGGGGAGCCCCCTATCGGCTCGGGGGGGGCCCCAAGCAGTTGCCTGCCCCTCTGCCCTCACCACGCCCTTCACAACCCAGAATGCTACGCTGCTGCTGCTGCTGCTGCTGCTGCTGCTCCAAGCGTAGACCTCAGCCCGTCGTCTCTCTACAACTGTCCACATCTCAGGGTGGAGGCCATTATTAAATGTGCTCTGTGGAGGTGCCTGCAGGTAGCTCCCAGGATCAGACACAGGGAGAGAGCAAGAGGAGGCTGTTTGGCTTAAGTGTTTTTTATTAGGATAGATGGAGGCCCTAAGCTCCGTAACAGAGCTTCAGTCCTTTCTCCCAGACGCGGGGACCCACTTTCCATCCGCACAGCTCCACACACACACACAGGCCCATATATATCAAAACACTGGCCCCCTTCACAGACACGCCGCAACCGAAAAAATGGCCATGTTCTCTTTTTCTCTTTTTCTTTTTTCTTCTCTCTCTCCTTCCACTTGGCTCAGCTTTCTCCTTGTCAAAATACAAAACGCTCTCTGATGGAATTCTGCAATTTCCGTCATCATCCGCAACAAGCCCCATTCTGCGACTGTTAAAGCCCTAATTATGCCCTCTGAAAACAAAAGTTGGTGCGGGGGCAGGAGACCACACGTGTGTGTGTGTGTGTGTGTGTGTGTGTGTGTGTGTGTGTGTGTGTGTTCAGTGTCCAATTAATGACCTACTTATGAAGAACCTGTTCAACCCTGAACGTGGAAAAGTGAGAAAGAGGGTCAGCAACTTGGCAGTGTTGTAATGTAACAAAGTACAAATACTTTGTTACTGTACTTATCTGTATCTTTACTTAGTTATTTATATTTCTGACAACTTTTACTACAATACATTTCCAAAATAAAAAATAACCATCTTTGTTAGTCATTACTACAAAATAAAAGTTATGTTGATGTGAGGTAATGCCGGTTTGTTGTCGCTAGTTGCTTTTAGCCACACCAGCTGTTAGCCGCTCAGCTGTTAGCCAGCGGCTCGTGGTTTCAGCTCTTAGCTGTTAGCTGAGCGGCCGACCAATACTTTTACTTCCAATACTTTATATCAGAAAATGACTTTTGATACTAAAGTACACAGTAAATGTCAGGTACTTTAAAACTTTTACTCAAGTAATATTCTGAAAGGTGACTTTAACTTCTACCAAAGTCAGTAAGATACTTCGCTTACAAGTACTTTATACAAGACTTGGTTGCCAAGCTCGTATTGGAGCCAGTTGACCACATGACAACGATACGGGTGACATTGAAGGACTCATATTATACCCTATTTCTCCAAGTTAACCTAATGAACATGTCTGACATGCTTTGGTCAAAATACCATAAGGATGAAGCACCACAGCAGTTCAATCACTCTGCCAAAACAGCCCTGTTCAGAACACTCACTTTTGATCGCCTGTCTCTTTAAATATGCAAATGAGACACAGGAAACTATGTCAGCTACGTCACTGAGGCTAACGGCAGCTTACAGCAGTAAGCGTTTGGAAAAGCCATCGTTATTGCCGTCATATATAAAATGTATCCATGTGTAGATACATAAATCCTCTGAGGCTGGAAGTTTGTGTAGAACTCTGTGCTGCACTGTGCAGACAAGAATAGAACACTCCGGATACTATTGTCCTCGCCTGTACTTTCGTGTTTTTTAGGGACAAAGCGGAGCTCTGCGAGACGACAATTCCAGGAATGTGTCATTGTGACGTAGCAATGAGCGCGGAAGTCCACATTGTTTTTTTTATCTCCTGTACTTAGACTGAGGCGGATATAAGGATTAAAATGATAAAAAAAAGTTAGCATATGTCCCCTTTAACACACATCTGAGGACAATAACCAGAACTAGCTACTAGAAGAATGTGCTAACGTTAGCTAACACATGTATGACACGTGTCGCTGCGTTATCAGAAGCAGAAACGTCTCTCTCCCCAGACCTATAAACTGTAATCAAAAGTGAGTGAGGAAGTATTTTTACAGAGGACGACATTACCTTGTCTTGACCTCGCTGTTGTCATCAGAGGAATGAAGTGAACCCCCCCCCACCACCCACCCCTCGTCCGTCCCATCTGGTTTGCCCCCACTCCAACTGGTGTTCCACTGCATGTGTGGGAACTACAATGGTTTTCACTGGGCACAGGAAAAGGAGGAACAAGAGGAACAGAAGAGCGAGAGAGGGAAAGAGAGAGAGAGAGAGAGAGAGAGAAGGATGGATTCAGTTGAAAGATCCAGCTGTTAGACCATCTGAGCCCTGGGAAAGTCTGATATTGTTTTTAATATATGAGTGAGCCTGACTTATAAAGCCTCCCCTAAAAATGTAGGGAACAGGTGGAAGGGGAAGTTTGGCAAAAGATGGTGGGGGGGGAGGGGGGTGGGCGGGGGAGAAAAGGCCTCATGCCAGGTCAGCGCTCACTGCCAACATTATATGATGCTTTGAAGCCCCGTGCAGTGCCGTAAATCACTTTTATTTGGCTAATTCCTCCCATCTTCTCCCTTTTAAAAGGTCTTTTATATCATAGTTAGTTCTCCACCTCCACTGTACGCAGTATAGTTTGTGTCAGTATGGGCAGGTAGATAAGAAAACAGAAGAAAACGATATATATATATATATATATATATATATATAGAAAGGTAGTTTGGGAGTGTTAATGTGGTGCAGTGTGGGTGAGGACTGTACATCAGTGACGCGTATTGACTTCTCTGTTTCTGTAATGTTTTCATTGAATAAAACAAACAGGCGGCGCAGCCTCGATCCAGTTTCATCCATAACCTTCTGAAATGAGACTTTTATGTTTCATACCGACGGCATCTCGGTTACGTCAATAATCCCCGCAAGTGAAATCGATTTCCACCTCCAGCTCTACCCAATTCTGATCACAGCTGGGTTCCCCATATGGAGCATTAATGGGGTGGATCACCCCGAGCCTGATCTAAAGCTGGAGAATTCTGGGCACATCGCGACAACAAATCCCACTGTAATTACCTCCATGCAAACAGGGGGCCCTCGTCTCCGGCACAATGTGTGTTGAAGAAATGGGATTTGTGTGTGCATTGTTTTTTTTTTTTGATTGATCTTTAAAATTGTTTGCTGCGATTTACCGAGATGCTGCGTGTGTGTGTGCGCGACATACAAATGTGACGAGCGCGAATATCATCTACCTGTGACTTTCTGGTGCAACAATAGCCGATCGTTGTGTTTAGAATTCAATCGTATTTGGCTTTTTTTTTTTTTCCTCATTAAAGATGAAACCAAATGTAAGTGCTTGCAGACGCTTCGTCTCAATTAGCTTACATGTGTATTTGAGCCCATTTCTTTTACTAGATTACGCCATCTGACATAAGGCTATTGTCTTAATTCCCTTAGGCTGTGGTGTAGAGAGAGAGAGAGAGAGAGAGAGAGAGAGGTCCAGGCTATATCCTGTCTTACAGACGTCCCTATCCCATCATGCACACCCCAGCCTTCTCTTTTCCAGCAGGTGGGGGTGGTCATGCACCATGCAACGCGGTTATGGGTTTAAGTCTGGAAATCTACATACTGAAATGACTTCAGCTCTGTCGCACAATGCCAAACTTACTGGAACTCTGATGAGTTTATTTCACATCAAGAAGAGGAGGTTATCAGAAGAGAGAGAGAGAGATGGACGGAGGGAGTGAGAGAAGTCCATTTCTACGTACAATAGCTGACGTCCATTATCCTCTGAGTGTGTGTGTGGTTTTGCATACACAGAGAGGTGTAAGTTTTGATGTGGATCCTCTCTCTGCCCTCTGAGTAGCAGCAAGCAACACTGACTTGCTGTCCATCTGCTCCAGGGTCTCAGGTGTGTCTTATCTCTTCCCCCTCGGTGCCCCTGGGAAACTTTCAACAGATATGCCAGTCAGCACCGGGCCCCCGAACTGCTCTTGTAAATTACTCCGCTAAACATCCCTGCCCCGGATTCTGCATTCGGGGTGAAAATCAATTATTTGACCCCCCTTTACATTTCACAGTCCATTTTCGGCATGCTGGGGCCAATTACACCCAGCAGAAAGACTGCTCTTTATGTCACTCCCACGATGACCTCCATCTCGCTGCTCCACATGGAGCTCGGTTAATGCAGCAAACTGCGAGCACTTGTGCCACGAAGGAGCGTGCTAATGCACTGGTTACCCACACTTTAGCCACACCAGGCGCACAAATACGGCAGCTGAGTGGCAGCAGCAGCAGCAGCAGCAGCAGCAGCAGCAGCAGCAGCAGCAGCAGCAGCAGCACAGTCGGCCGCAATGTCGCTCTACTGGGGAGGTGATCGTCCCTTGTCCAGCGCGCTGAGCGAACACCGCCGATGGTTTGACAGGCCCTAATGAAAGCTGATTACCAGGAGGCATCTATTAATTTGTCCTTAATCACGACAAAGAGAGTCTGTGGCTAACAGCTGTGAAATGGCAGCCGCCGCGCGGAAATGAGGCTCAGGGAAAGGCCGGGGACAAGGGGTTAGGTTCTGTGCTGTCATTAACCGCCTGCCATTGTGCGCGCTCGCTCAGAGCTTAGCCACAGGTAACTCAATAAGATAACACGGAGCACGCTCTGCCCCCTGCTCTTTGTGCAAAAAGCTGCTGCTGTGAATCCCGGGCGGGTGAGCACAGAATGGTGGGGGGTGTGGGGGCGGGGGGTGGGGGGGGGGGGTGATATTGGTTTGCAGGAGTTCTTATGATCCAGGTGAGAAGCTGACAGTAACACAGTAACAGGTTTAAGCTCCGCTCCTTCATCTGCTGCAGGGGGAGCCGAGGGGAAAGGAAAAAAAGGGAAAAGTCAATCACGGCCCGAACAAGAGCCGAGCCGAGGTTTTTGGAGCGGACACGGAGCGACAGACGTACGCTCAACACGGCCGTGGTTTTAGATTCTTATGTTACACGGAAGTCAATGACTTGTATTTCAAACTTCACCAGAAAAAAAGTGGCATAATATAAAAATGAGCTCAGGTTTTTACGAAGCCAAATCAACATTTTTGAATATAATAATCTGGCTTTGGACCCAGACGTTGGTTTCACCTGTTTTATTGTGTTGTTTTTATACTTTCTGCACTCTTTTATTGTTTTATTGTCCATTTGATTTGTTTTTAGGTCTATCAGGTGAGCCACGATTTTAGATTCTAATGTTACGAGAATAGTCTTAGTCTTATATATTTGAATCTTTACTCGTAAAAAAGTACTATAATATCTAATTAGCATTTGCAAAGAAATAAACATTTTTTTTAAATGTTTACAGCAGCATCAGAATTCTGCATGAATCACTGGACTGGTGTAGATGATGTGCCAATTTCTAATTTACCTGTTTTTGTGTGTTGTTTTTATACTTTCTACAATATTTTGTAATTTTATTGTTCATTCCATTGTTTGTTTTCAGGTCTATTAGGTCAGGGGTGTCAAACATACAGCCCGTGGGCTAGGACCGGCCCACCAGAGGCTCCAATCTGGCCTGCAAAATTGACATTATGATTAGAATCCAATCACAATGTGAAATACTATATTTTTTTCAGTTCCCGATACCTGTGACTAAATGTTATGTGCCTTTATGGTTTTAATGCACATGTGTAAATGGTGAATTAAAGCATAATATTCTTGAAACTGCACTTACTTTTCTCAGGAAATATCCGGTTGTTCATCACATGTTTTGAAAAACAAAGGGAAAAATTAGGTGTTCTTGTTGTTTTCAGGTTATTATGCTTATTATTTTACTAGTCTTATGTTTCTGTATTTTATTTGTTGTTGTTGCTGGTGTACAACACTTCATTTCAGCTGTTGTTGTTGTTGTTGTTAAAGTGCTTTTTAAATAAAGTTGGATTGAAATGGATTGAATAGACTGCTTTACAGGACCCTTGGGGAAACACTGGGTGAGGAGATGATTATAGTGTCTGTCATGACATCTATTCAACAAATACGACGATCATTCAGGAGACTAATGACCTTTGAATATTTCTAATTACTTTCCCCTCTCACACTCACTGGGTGTTTTTTCTTAAGTTAGTATTTGGATGTAAAATCACCTAAAAAAACACACAAATTTACCACCATAAATGGGCCTTATTTTAAAATGTCAACCTGAAACTGAAACTTCTGCTGCTCATTTATGTGTATGAGTGTGTGTGTGTGTGTGTGTGTGTGTGGACACTCCGGCATCCCTAATGTTTAATAACGTGAATAATAATTTAATTTGCATGGGACCTCACAGGCAGGGATGTTCCATCTGTTCTGCTCTGGAATGCCTTTAGTCTTACACCTTTTTTTCACCGTGTGTTGTTTTGCTCTTGTTTCCCTTTCGCTGCGTTTTAACACACCTGACAAGGTGGGTTTGATTTATCCACAGTGATGCAGCCTCTCTCTGCGCCTCTGTGCCTACATGCTCCTCCGGAATGAAAGATATTTAACGTGAACGAGAGTGATTTGTGTCACAGCTCTATATTAAGAGATCCATTCATTTGTCAATCAAACCATTCATTTTAATGACCTGGATCTTGGCCTTTAACAGTGACACATGTGTGTGTGTGTGTGTTCACGCTGCCTCTGCATTTTAATACGATTTAACAGTCATATATATATATATACTGAATGTATTATTATTATTATTATTATTATTTATATGAATCCTCCCTCTTTGTATTAGCAGGTTGTCCTTCTGATATAAACGGGGTAAAAAGACAGCGGAGCTGCGACACAACATGACAAACAAGGCAGAACATTTGGTTTGGCTTGGTATGAATTAATCAGTGGAAATGGGCAGACATGTCGAGCAAACAGTCATTTAAGACTCTGCTGAGACACTGATGGAAGCTGTGATTCAATTAAACAGCGAGCGCCGAAAGATGCAACAAGTCTTTTTGGAGATATAACAGAAAATAACACATCTTTTGTTGTTGTTGTCGTCGTCGTTGCTACGAATGATCCAATCCAATCCATTTCAACTTTATTTATTAAGCACTTTAACCCTTTAAGGTATGCACCAAGAAAAAAGCAAAGGAAAAATTATTACTTTGTATTTTTTTATTATTTTATTTCCTTATGATAACATTAACGACAATGTTATTTTTTTTTTAATTAGACCCTACAGTACTTTAGATACAGGCCTCTACCAAACGGTTGAGATGTCTGTTCATAATAAACCTGGTTTCCATAATTCATAAAGTACAACATTCAAAACAAGTGACATTAATTTAGTGTTAGTGAGTTCAGCCTTGATGCATTTTTCAATGAGATATAGTGACTTAAAGTGTGCTCGACCAAATGGTTGAGTAGGACCTTAAAGGGTTAAAAACAACAACAGCTGAAACAAAGTGCTGCACATCAGAGATGAATAAATACATATGTGACCTACACTCTTAGAAATAAGGGTTCCAAAAGGGTCCTTCTACAAGGGCTCAGGTTCTACCTGGAACCATTTGCTTCTAAAAAACCCTTTCCCGAAGATAGGGTTTTTCAAAGGTTCTTGGTAACACTAATGGTTCCAGTAAGAACTATTTAGAACCCTTTAAAACCCCTTTCCTGAATAAAGGGTTTTAAAAGGGTTCTTGGTGGAACCCTCCAAAAGGGTTCCAAGTGGAACCTTTATAAAAATGTTCTACCTGGAGCCCAAAAAGGGTTCTCCTATGAGGACAAGCTGAAGAACCTTACATGGTTCTACTTAGCACTTTTATTTCTAAGAGTGTGAGAACAAGCAATGAAAACAATAAAAAATACTGTAGAAAAACAACAACACAAATAAATAGGGTCATACAATAAAACTATAATATATATATTAAAATAATAATATCTTACTCTTTATTTTCCGAGACATACTACAAAAAAACAAAAAAATATAATATTATGTCAAATACAGCTATAATAAAATGTTATGTTATTGTTTACATTTAACCTACAGTCCATTTTACATTATAAAAAAATTTTTTTGGGCACTAAATCGCCTTCATTCCTAATATTCACGGCTATTCCCGCCGATTAAAAGGCTCTCTAAATGCATTTCATTAGCACATTTCTATTAACGTCTAAATATGTCCGACGTTTGAATGAGCATATATCAATAAAAACGTGTGCGTCACATGGTTGGTGTTGAGTTGAGAGGCACGCTGAGCTCCCCCCCCCCCCCCTCTCATCTATGAGGACGAGACTCTTCTCCCCTGCTAAGTTCGCAAAGTCCAATTTTCAGCTAATACGGAGGTCGCAACAGCAGGCGCAGAGGGCGTCGTAGGACATAATGGCTATGGGATTGTAAATATTGGTTTTAGAGGGACACAATTGGCAGGGGCAAGCTGGGGGGAAATTTCCATAGAGTGTGCTCGCGCCCGGAGCGCCACTGGAGGCCCCCTCGGTGGAGCCGAATAGATTTTCCATTCCAGTGTGTCACATTAGATTTTTGGAGGTGCTCAGTGGCAGGTACATGTCATTAGTAACACTTTAGCGCAGTAATGAACCTTTTTATTTATCCGGTGCTTCTCTCATGAATGAATAAGGAGGCGCTCCCCGACTGTGCCCAGCCGTGAGGAGCAGACACAGGGAGAGAGAGGGAGAGAGAGGGAGGTGGGGGTGACGGAGGACGGCTGCGGCAATATAAAGTCGAAAAGAGGGGAACACGGAGCCCTGGGGAACGCTGAGGAGGGTTAAATGATCATTATTGTGACACTCGCATGCACACACACATATGTGTCAGCGAGCGGAAAACACACACACACACACGTGTGTATTCACACTGCCTACCTCTGCTCCCCGGGGTCCTGATCTGACACTCTATTTACACACACGTTTACACAGTCTACTCCCTCCTTTATAAAGCTGACAGGTACTTAAGCGGCACATTACTCCGGAGGAGCTGGAGCCTCGCGGCGGTGTAACCAAACTGTCCATTCACCATTTCGCCAGTCTCGTCTTCAGTGTTCATTCAATAATGGCCGCCGCCGCCGCTGAGAAACGCACCGATAACGAGCCGATTGTAAGAGAGTGTGACACTGAGCATCAGGGCACCTTTAAAGACGACGCTTTTCCAGGAAGGAGAATGTTTCCAGAGGCCTTTTGTTGTATGTGAGGTCAGTTCGACAGATTCTCTGTGTCTTGTCAATAGAAAAATCAATCAGCGTGTACGTATGTGTTTTTAGGTTCACTGGCTTTAACCATTAATATACAGGTGGCAAACTTCAAACTTTGGCGCCTCCTCCTCCTCCTCCCTCCTCCTCCTCCTCCTCTCACATCTGAGCCCTCGGTGCGGTGAAGCGTTCAGAGTGGCAATAGCTGGTTGTGGTCAGGGCCTCCGTGTCACCCCCCTCTCGCATCCTCAGTGTTCATTTCCCTTTCATCTTGAGTGTGAAATCGGTGCCGGTGCAGCACTGACCTCAGCATTAAGAGGTCAACTATTGAAATCTGATGTGCGCCTCTTTGGCTGAGGGACTTCAACAGATGGAGGGAAAGAGAGGAAAGGTAAAGGGGGGAGAATCGTACACGATATGTGTTGTAGCTACAGTGTATGTCCAAAAAAAACTAATAACACTGACACTGGTAATCTACTTTATTCTGTGTTGTTTCATTTCCGGGGGAAAAAAAAATGTGTGAATTTATTAATTTCTTTATTTATCTCTAATGGACAGCACTTTGTTTCAGCTGTTGTTGCTTTATCAATAAAGTTGGATTGGATTATAATATTCAAATTTAACGACTTTTAGCCTCTTTTCAATTCTACTCTCTTAGAAATAAAAGTGCGAACCAGATAAGGTTTTTAAGGATAACCTTTTTTTTTTTAGAAAGGTTCCACTTGGAACCCTTTTAAAACCCTTTATTCAGGAAAGGGGTTTTAAAGGGTTCTCTGGATCAAAATGGTTCTTACTGGAACCATTAGTGTTACCAAGAACCCTTGAAAAACCCTTTCTTCGGGGGAAAGGGTTTTTCAGAAGCAAATGTTTCCAGGTAGAACCTCAGCCCTTGTAGAAGAACCCTTTTGGAACCCTTATTTCTAAGAGTGTAGACCTAAGAACAAACAATAATAGAAAATATATAAAAACAACACATATTTGTCTATAATAACGAGTCAAATGTACAACATCTTGTTTATTTCCTGCCATGTTTTCCCTCCTAAAACACTTCCCACTCATGTTTCCTCTCACTTCACCTGCAGTCGTGAACGCTTTTAATCTCCGCCGTTCATTTATGTTTTGACTTTTCCTCACTTTCATGTCTTCACCTCCTCAGTAGCTCGACATATCCCCCCCCCCCCCCAAAAAAAAGAGACTTCAAACTTTGCAGCTTTTTGGCGGCTTCTCCACAGAACGCATTGCCAAAAACTTCCTACCTCTTGTGTGTTGCAAACATAAGGTTCTGCATTTAAAGTCAATTCGACACCTCATCTCAGTATGAACCCCCCCCTGCCCCCCCTCTCTTCTTCCTCCTCCTCCTCCTCCTCAGAAAAAGCATATGTGATATGAAGAGCAAGAAAAAGTTTGAGGTCTTGTCTCATATTTCCCATCGGCTACACTTTCATCCCTCTCTCTCTCTCTCTCTCTGCAGCACACAGACCACCCCTAGCAACCCTTGCCCAAATAAGGTGTTCTGCCTTCAGTGCTCTCCTCTGAAGAATCTGCGGAGTTCAGAATGTGCCCCCGAAAAACTTTGGATCTCAAACGCACGCAAACATCTTTTATTCAAAGGAGCGTCTGTAATCACAAATAAATAGCATTTCTGGCGATTCCTGAGCACAAGGCACACGAGAGAGAGAGAGAGAGAGAGGGTGAGAAGAGCTATCTCAGGAGCAGATAACTAGTAGATATGATTCCTTAGATAAGGAGCAGTAATTTGGCTTTTAGAGATAGCTCTGGGGGCCGCTGTGCCGAGGCTGCGCTGATTCGCCGGGGTGTATGGGAGGTTGCTGCTTTTTTTTTTTTTTTCTTCTTCCCCTTCTACATTTTTATCTCTCCTGTTGAAGAGCTTTTCATCTCTGATGATTTTCTCTCACTTTTTTTTTTTTTCTTCTTCTTCTTCTTCTTCTTTTCCCCCCAGAAGGTGAGATCACAAACCCCACAGAAGGCAGCAGAGTGGCATGTTTTAAAGTGATGGACAAAATACAAATATTTGAAAATGTATTTCATGGTAATTATGTCAGGTTTCATGGCCTTGGCACAGTACTGAGGCGCAGCCTGGATGCCTTAATTTGTATAGAAATTGTAATCATTTGTTCATTTCAAGGTGAAAATTGCATTTTTTAATTTAAATTGTATCCTGCGTGATAGGCTATTATCTAGAAAAATTGTCTCTGTGTATGGCGGTCTATGCCCTGCCGTCACGCCTGTTTAGAGCCCACTTCTCCTGAGAAAGGGCTTTTATACGAATCTCCTGACTGAATGCACCCAGCTTGTTCTTCACTTAGGGGCGGCCAACTGCACTCATTTCCATTTTTGTTATTAATATTAATTAGCTTGCGAGTGGCACCGCTCGGGATTTTTTTTTTTTTTTTTTAAATGTAAATGAAGCTTTTGGCTTCACGGGCGATTTTTATCTCGCTCAGATATCTCAGATTAACAACTTCACTTGCACTTTTGTCATTTAAAAACTGCACCGACGTGTGACTCTCGTGCATTACTCTGCAAATAAATCAGTCATTTTCTCATGAACTCAATCGCATGCAAAATATAGTAGACTTTGGCTAAATCTCATGACTTTAACCCTTTGAGGTACTACTAGGTCCTTCGGCTTGTCCTCATAGGAGAACCCTTTTTGGCTCCACCTGGAACCCTTGGTTCCTGGAGGGTTCCACCAAGTACCCTTTTAAAACCCTTTATTCAGGAAAGGGGTTTTAAAGGGTTCTCTGGATCAAAATGGTTCTTACTGGAACCATTAGTGTTACCAAGAACCTTTGAAAAACCCTTTATTCAGGAAAGGGTTTTTCAGAAGCAAATGGTTCCAGGTAGAACCTCAGCCCTTGTAGAAGAACCCTTTTGGGGTTCTAAGAGTGTAGGTCACATTATGTTTTATGTATTTTATTCATCTCTGATGTACAGAACTTTGTTTCAGCTGTTGTTGTTGTTTTTAACCCTTTAAGGTTCTACTCAACCATTTGGTCGAGCACACTTTAAGTCACTATATCTCATTGAAAAAATGCATCAAGCTGAACTCACTAACACTAAATTAATGTGACTTGTACTTTATGAATTATGCAAACCAGGTTTATTATGAGCAGACGTCTCAACCGTTTGGTAGAGGCCTGTATCTGAAATACTGTAGGGTCTAATAAAAAAAAAAAAAAAAAAAAACAATATTGATTGTCGTTGTTGTTATTATAAGGAAATAAAATAAAATAATAAAAAATACAAAGAAATATTTTTTTTTTTGTTGCTTTTTTCTTGGTGCGTACCTTAAATGGTTAAAATACCCCAATACCCTCTTGGAGCTTTTACTTCCCCCCCCCCCTCCCCTCATGTGACAGATTGTCTAATACCTGCGAGGGCCGACCATGAAATTCAAAATGCCTAAAATGTTCTGAAAATAAGATTTTCCCTCCCTATGCAAACACACACACACACACATTCGGAGAGCGAATAAGAGATATATATGCACACCAAGCTGTGCGTCTGTGTCAGTCGGACCCTTAAGGTGACAAGCACAAAGCTGAGGCTCAGGTACGCGGCGTATGCTGGCATAATTACGGGATTTGGGGGGGATTATTATACTGTAAGTGGCTCCATGGCGACAGCTGGGAGCTTCTTTTTTTTTTTTTCTTCACTCCTTGTGACACGTAATCTCAAAGAATAAAACCAAAGGCCCTCTGAACATCTCTTAATCATTTCTTAGCATACCTGCACACGGCTGCGAACTCGCTCTGCGGAGGCAGATTTGTCGAATTAGAATACCATTATCATATGCTGGGATAAATCAAACATATTTTTGTTTTAAAAAAACGAGGGGGGTAAAAGTTTCTTCACTGAAGGCCTTTAGTGGCTGTTTGTGGTTCGTCTTAATAATAATAATAAGTACACATTATTAGCATTAGTTAAGCATTAATAAATATTAGGTTCATCATTTGTTTATGAATTTAACGCGTGAATATTCATTTGTATAGTTAGGGTCAAAAGTTTGGGGTCACCTTTACATTTTTTTTGGTGGGTTTTCCATTAAAAGTCACACTTTTATTCATCAAAAGAGTTGCAAAATGTATAGTAAAAATATAGTCAAGACATTGACAAGATTAGAAATAAGGATTTTTTTATTCAAAATAATCATTTTGCCCTTTCGTGCCGTTTGCAGCTGTGCTAACATCATTGCACAAGGGTTTTCAAGGGTTTTCTAATCATCCAATAGTCTTCTAACGCCATTAGCAAACACAATGTACCATTAGAACACTGGAAATGGGCCTCTATACACCTATGTACATATTCCATTAAAAAACAGACGTTTGCAGCTAGAATGGTCGTTTACCACATTAACAATGTATAGAGTGTATTTCTGATTCATTTAATGTTATATTCATTGCAAAAAAGTGATTTTTCCTTCAAAAATAAGGACATTTCTATGTGAGGTGGATGCTGATTGGCTGCCTGAGTACAGCAGCTATTTCCTATGTTCCTCATCTGATGGTAAATCATTTATAACTGTGTTTATAAACGACACACTAATGAGTATTCATGCGTTATGATGAATTCAATATTTATTAATGCTAATAGTGTGTACCTGTATTATAAAGTGTTACCCCCTTTTTTCTGCTCTTCAGCAGCGAGTTATTTATGGTCAGGTCGGGAAAGCTGGGTCCTAAGTTAGATCTAAATCACAGCCTCTCTCTTCCACGGCTCATATTGAAAGTGAGTATGACCGCGGCTCAGGTTGTGACTTCTTTATCCGTTGCTTCCTGAGCGATATGGGAACCTCCTGGTCTCTCTCTCTCCCCACAGTGAGGCTCAGGAGTTTCATTTTCCATCCCTGTGATCTAAACAAACCTATTACCGCCATTCCATTTATGCAGTGGGACAGTGTGCGAGTCCACAGACCTGAGGACGCAGCTCCCTCTCCCCTCCCCCCCCCCCACCTCCCTCCCAGAGCTAAGCTACCATGGCATGGAGCCACCTTCAATGGCCGCATGTCCATATATACATGCAGCCGGGGAGGAGAGGGAGAACGGAGCGAGAGCTCGGGCCTCTGTGCACTTTATCTAAACCGCTGCAGAGAGGCGAGTGGAATCGGCTCTTGTGGGTCCTGTTTATCCTTTCCTGCTCCTGTAGTCAATCAATTAGGGGATCAAAGAAGGAGATGAGGCGAGTGTCATAAAGCTCTCCCACACACAGCAGCACCACCACCACCACCACCACCACCACCACCGCCACCGCCTGAGCTGCCACCTTGTCGTCCACACGCTGAGTGACAGCGAACCAGACAGGCGGGCACCTTCAGGGGGGGGACGAGCTGGAGCAAAGGGCGACAACCATGGCACATGGCAAGGTCCAGAGGTGGAGAGTAACGAAATACATTTACTCAAGTTCCTGTGTTGAATACTTTTTTTTGTGAATTTTGTATTTTTTTAAGCACAATTTAAAATTGCAGGAGTTTGTATTTTACTTGAGTACGTATTGACTCAAGTATTGTACTTAGTTACTTTATAAATCCTGTCCGTTACTGAGTAAAAATTCAGCACAATGAAGAGCTACAGGGGGAAAATATACAGCAGAACCAGACCAATGATGATGTGATTAGCACCAGCACTGGCGCGTGAACATAGAGGGCGTGGCCAAAAGTGATGTAATATCCTGTGTCGCGTTGGGCGTGTGAGCTCCAAAATAGTTTGGGATTTCTGACCTCTTGTCATATTTCTACTACCCTCAAACCACACGCAAAGTAACTAAGTAACTTTTACTTAAAGTACATTTCAAATGAACTACTTTTTACTTCTACTTGAGTACATTTTCAGATGACTACTTTTACTTCTACTTGAGTACATTTTCACATGACTACTTTTACTTCTACTTGAGTACATTTTCAGATGACTACTTTTACTTCTACTTGAGTACATTTTCACATGACTACTTTTACTTCTAATTAAGTACATTTTCAGATGACTACTTTTACTTCTACTTGAGTACATTTTCCGATGACTACTTTTACTTCTACTTGAGTACATTCTCAATTGACTACTTTACTTCTACTTAAGTACATTTTCACATGACTACTTTTACTTCTACTTAAGTACATTTTCAGATGACTACTTTTACTTCTACTTAAGTACATTTTCAGATGACTACTTTTACTTCTACTTAAGTACATTTTCAGATGACTACTTTTACTTCTACTTAAGTACATTTTCAGATGACTACTTTTACTTCTACTTAAGTACATTTTCACATGACTACTTTTACTTCTAATTAAGTACATTTTCAGATGACTACTTTTACTTCTACTTGAGTACATTTTCCGATGACTACTTTTACTTCTACTTGAGTACATTCTCAATTGACTACTTTACTTCTACTTAAGTACATTTTCACATGACTACTTTTACTTCTACTTGAGTACATTTTCAGATGACTACTTTTACTTCTACTTAAGTACATTTTCAGATGACTACTTTTACTTCTACTTGAGTACATTTTCCGATGACTACTTTTACTTCTACTTGAGTACATTTTCCGATGACTACTTTTACTTCTACTTAAGTACATTCTCAATTGACTACTTTTACTTCTACTTAAGTACATTTTCACATGACTACTTTTACTTCTACTTGAGTACATTTTCACATGACTACTTTTACTTCTACTTGAGTACATTTTCACATGACTACTTTTACTTCTACTTGAGTACATTTTCACATGACTACTTTTACTTATACTTGAGTACATTTTCACATGACTACTTTTACTTATACTTGAGTACATTTTCAGATGACTACTTTTACTTCTACTTGAGTACATTTTCACATGACTACTTTTACTTCTACTTGAGTACATTTTCACATGACTACTTTTACTTCTACTTAAGTACATTTTCACATGACTACTTTTACTTCTACTTAAGTACATTTTCACATGACTACTTTTACTTCTACTTGAGTACATTTTCACATGACTACTTTTACTTCTACTTGAGTACATTTTCACATGACTACTTTTACTTCTACTTGAGTACATTTTCACATGACTACTTTTACTTATACTTAAGTACATTTTCAGATGACTACTTTTACTTCTACTTGAGTACATTTTCAGATGACTACTTTTACTTCTGCTTGAGTACATTTTCACATGACTACTTTTACTTCTACTTGAGTACATTTTCACATGACTACTTTTACTTCTACTTAAGTACATTTTCACATGACTACTTTTACTTCTACTTGAGTACATTTTCACATGACTACTTTTACTTCTACTTGAGTACATTTTCACATGACTACTTTTACTTCTACTTAAGTACATTTTCACATGACTACTTTTACTTCTACTTGAGTACATTTTCACATGACTACTTTTACTTCTACTTGAGTACATTTTCACATGACTACTTTTACTTCTACTTAAGTACATTTTCACATGACTACTTTTACTTAAGTACATTTTCACATGACTACTTTTACTTCTAATTGAGTACATTTTCACATGACTACTTTTACTTCTACTTAAGTACATTTTCACATGACTACTTTTACTTCTACTTGAGTACATTTTCACATGACTACTTTTACTTGAGTACATTTTTAGATGACTACTTTTACTTCTACTTGAGTACATTTTCAGATGACTACTTTTACTTATACTTAAGTACATTTTCAGATGACTACTTTTACTTCTACTTAAGTACATTTTCAGATGACTACTTTTACTTCTACTTAAGTACATTTTCACATGACTACTTTTACTTCTACTTGAGTACATTTTCACATGACTACTTTTACTTGAGTACATTTTTAGATGACTACTTTTACTTCTACTTGAGTACATTTTCAGATGACTACTTTTACTTATACTTAAGTACATTTTCAGATGACTACTTTTACTTCTACTTGAGTACATTTTCAGATGACTACTTTTACTTCTACTTGAGTACATTTTTAGATGACTACTTTTACTTCTACTTAAGTACATTTTCACATGACTACTTTTACTTCTACTTGAGTACATTTTCAGATGACTACTTTTACTTGAGTACATTTTTAGATGACTACTTTTACTTCTACTTGAGTACATTTTCAGATGACTACTTTTACTTATACTTAAGTACATTTTCAGATGACTACTTTTACTTCTACTTGAGTACATTTTCAGATGACTACTTTTACTTCTACTTGAGTACATTTTCACATGACTACTTTTACTTCTACTTAAGTACATTTTCAGATGACTACTTTTACTTCTACTTAAGTACATTTTCAGATGACTACTTTTACTTGAGTACATTTTTAGATGACTACTTTTACTTCTACTTAAGTACATTTTCAGATGACTACTTTTACTTCTACTTGAGTACATTTTCAGATGACTACTTTTACTTCTAATTGAGTACATTTTCAGATGACTACTTTTACTTCTAATTGAGTACATTTTCAGATGACTACTTTTACTTCTAATTGAGTACATTTTCAGATGACTACTTTTACTTCTACTTAAGTACATTTTCAGATGACTACTTTTACTTCTACTTGAGTACATTTTCAGATGACTACTTTTACTTCTAATTGAGTACATTTTCAGATGACTACTTTTACTTCTAATTGAGTACATTTTCAGATGACTACTTTTACTTCTACTTAAGTACATTTTCAGATGACTACTTTTACTTGAGTACATTTTCAGATGACTACTTTTACTTCTACTTAAGTACATTTTCAGATGACTACTTTTACTTCTACTTAAGTACATTTTCAGATGACTACTTTTACTTATACTTAAGTACATTTTCAGATGACTACTTTTACTTCTACTTAAGTACATTTTCAGATGACTACTTTTACTTGAGTACATTTTCAGATGACTACTTTTACTTCTACTTGAGTACATTTTCAGATGACTACTTTTACTTATACTTAAGTACATTTTCAGATGACTACTTTTACTTCTACTTAAGTACATTTTCAGATGACTACTTTTACTTCTACTTGAGTACATTTTCAGATGACTACTTTTACTTCTACTTGAGTACATTTTCAGATGACTACTTTTACTTCTACTTGAGTACATTTTCAGATGACTACTTTTACTTCTACTTGAGTAATATTTAATCAAAGTATTGGTACTTTTACTTGAGTACAATATTTTAGTACTTTTTCCACCTCTGCCAAGGTCTAATGTGGACAAACAGAACTTTTTTTTGTAAAGAGGAAAATACGAGGGATTACGAAGATTCGACCACCGAACAATGGGTCTAAACATGTTGAAGAGGATGCAGTGAAAGTCCTGTCAGGCAATAATATGGTTTATATAATAAAGCAGATCACACCGCAAGAGTGTGTTTGCATCCTCGATAATATACTGCATTAAACGTCGTGATAACAGAGCAGTTTTAGAGTTGATTTGAATCTGCAGATCTTCTTCTTCTTCTTCTCCCCTGAGGAGTCGCCACAGCGGATAATCTGTCTCCTGATTGGAATCAGAAGATCCAAACGGGAATACTAAACACTCGCAACGCAGCTATTCTCACTCGCTGAGCTCAAACACTTCACAAACTATGAAGAGTGAATGACAGGTAGCTGTCTGCAGTATTATCTACTACAGTTTTGACGTTAATGATGTTATTTTGTGGTATAAAAATACAGTTTGTATGTTTTTGACACATGCTCATATATCCAACAGGTTGTGAAATGCATATAAAATCAAGTCAGGTCTAAAATGGACATAGCTAAGATGTGTTGGGACACATACCTCCAACAGTGCTGAGTGAGCTGCAGTGTGTAATATACGGTGTAATATACGGCACAGCGGATGACTCCCTGTTAGTTCCCCCTCCGCATTCACGCCATTCCACAGGGATGTGCAGACAGCATTCCACTGCTGCTGCTGCTGCTGCTGCTGCTGCTGCTGCTGCTGCTGCTGCTGCTGGACAGAGAGGGGAAGAGGGAGAATGAATGACTTCCCACAGCTGCACACAGAAGCACACAAACACACACTCACTCACTCACACACTCTCTCAAGACGTCAGAACTCTCACCACTTCCTAATCACATCACCGGCCGCTGAACAGGCCGAGCTCCACACGAACACATGAACACAAGGACTTATCTGTGCATATGATGCACTTGTGTGATTAATCACGCGTTCACGCAATTAACTTCATTATTGTTCGTTTTTACGCCAAGATTCTTTATATTTTTGTCCAGAGAAAGTCTTACTTCTTACACTAGATAAGGGTTCCAAATGGGTCCTTCTTGAAAAACCCTTTCTTCGGGGGAAAGGGTTTTTCGGGGGTTCTTGGTAACACTAATGGTTCCAGTAAGAACCATTTTGATCCAGAGAACCCTTTAAAACCCCTTTCCAGAAAAAAGGGTTTTAACCCTTTAAGGTACTACTCAACCATTTGGTCGAGCACACTTTAAGTCACTATATCTCATTGAAAAATGCATCAAGGCTGAACTCACTAACACTGAATTAATGTGACCGAATGTTGTACTTTATGAATTATGCAAACCAGGTTTATTATGAACAGACGTCTCAACCGTTTGGTAGAGGCCTGTATCTAAAATACTATGGGGTCTAATTTAAAAAAGATATATATATTATATATATATATATATAATATATATATATATATTGTCATGATTGTTATCATAAGGAAATAAAATAAAATAATAAAAAATACAAATACACTTTTTTTTTCCTTTGCTTTTTTCTTGGTGGTTCTCCAAAAGGGTTCCAGGTAAAAGGGTTCTCCTATGAGGACAAGCAAGCAAGGAAGAACCTTATATGGTTCTACTTCGCACTTTTATTTCTAAGAGTGTAGCGCCAGAAAATCTGCTTCATTAATGATTTAAATGACCACTTTAATTATCAAATTAGTTAATTATTTCATCAACAAATTCATTAATATGGAGGGAGTTCTGCTGGATTTATAACACCAAAGATAAAATCTAGGACACTCGCTGTACAAAAAGACTGCTGGAGATTATGTTATGTGCATTCTTGTGAAATAAAAGTGCTAAGTAGAACCATATAAGGTTCTTCGGCTTGTCCTCATAGGAGAACCCTTTTTGGAGGGTTCCACCAAGAACCCTTTTAAAACCCTTTATTCAGGAAAGGGTTTTTACAGAAGCAAATGGTTCCAGGTAGAACCTCAGGTCTTGTAGAAGGACCCTTTTGGAACCCTTATTTCTAAGAGTGTGGGGGCAGACAATGTGCAGAACACATATTTTGGAATTGTATAAAAATGAGAATATACTGGCAATATGTTAACTCAGTTTTGGGATATGAAATCCCAAATACTTGTCCAGTGATGCATCTTGGGAATATTGAGAAGGTTGTAATGAAAGAAGATCTGGAAACTGACTCAATGTGAACACTCCAAAGCAGGAGCAGTGGTTGGGAATTCCTTGTTATGGAAAAATGATATATGATATATATGATAAAGATATATATATATATATATATATATATATATATATATATATATATTTATATATATTAGGGCTGTCAAAAGATTACAATTTTTAATCAGATTAATCACAGGGTAGCTGTGGATTAATCACGATTAATCACGATTAATTGCCATTTGTAAATATGCCAAAAAAATTATAATTTTCTCTTTCCATTGTTGTAGGAACGGAGAGATAAATACAGTATGTGAAAATATAAATGTAAAGAACAATAAAATACTGTAAATAACTTGTAAAAAACCTATACAAACTTAGTAAAAAATAAACATTACATTGTAAAAAAAACCCACATTATAAGACAATATAAATAAATAGAAAAAATAAAATGCTGTAAATAACTTATAAAAAAAACTATACATTACACTGTAAATAACTCACATTATAAACAAAATATGAAGTATAGAAGTTAAATAGTTTTCTTGGGGGAACTAAACCCACAGCAGGAAAATCCTCATTAGCACTTTGAAGCACTGCTTCTACTAGTTAGCGTTAGCGTTAGCGTCAGTGTTAGCATTAGCGTTAGCTAGCATTCTGATGCTAATGTTAGCTGCTGTCTGTGTCCTCGTTAGTTAGACAGTGACTGTTAATGTTATGATTATATCATTATCTGCACCAGTAGCGCCACTTACAACTGTGTGTCTTTCTTTCTTTTTTCTTCATCCTCTCTTTTTTCTTCCTCTTCTAACTTCCTGATTGATAACTCCTCTTCATTTTCCTTCAGCTTCACACAGGTTAACGTGAGGAGACTCAGGGCCCCAAGCAGTTGCCCGCCGCCTTGCCTGTTCATATATATATATATATATATATATATATATATTTATATATATATATATGTATATATTTATATGTATGTATTTACCTGTTGAGACTCAAAAAGAGAACATATTCGGAAAAAAAAAAGGGGAAAATTTATATTTATATTATTTTAATTTATAGTATGAGACAGGACACCAACTGAACGAATGCTAAATGGAACAGCGGACTGAACAGTTCTACTCTCTTTGAAATAAGGGTTCCAAAAGGGTCCTTCTACAAGGGCTGAGGTTCTACCTGGAACCATTTGCTTCTAAAAAAAACCAGAATAAAGGGTTTTAAAAGGGTTACAGGTGGAACCTTTATGAAAAGGTTCTACCTGGAGCCAAAAAGGGTTCTCCAATGAGGACAAGCCGAAGAACCTTATGTGGTTCTACTTAGCACTTTTATTTCTAAGAGTTTAGCCTATCTCCAGACAGTTTGTTCGTGTTATTGTTACTCTAACTTGTACCTTGTTTGCTGTATTGTTTTTGCCTATATACACGTGTGAAAACTCAATATAAAAATAGTTCATTATTTGTCTACTTCACATACAACTCGACAAAAAACGTGCAGAAATATCAACGGACACAGTGAAAAAGAGACAAGTGGCGGAGATTTTGGACCTTTAATTGATAACAGTTACGCCAGTGTTACAGTAAACACACCAACAGGCTGAAGGTAGTAAATACCAAATACAAGTTTCCCACTAGTCTAATACTTCATACAGCAGAATAAATTATACCATGATAATATATACACATGCGGAAAACAGAAGAAGAAGAAGGAGGAGTAACGCAAAGCACAGATGTCAGAAAGGAACTAAAATCAAACAAACAGGTTAAAAGTGTCAAATGGGGGATAAGGAGCTGAACGCTTTAAATATCCAAACGTTTATTCGACGAAGTGTTAGAAAGGAGGGGGGGGGGGCGAGGTTGGGGGGGGGGGTTTGATACACTAAAGACAATTCTAAAATGTTTTCCTTTTTAAAATATACACATGAGGACACTGCTGCTATCCAGTGCCGCTTTGAAATCTCCTCCTGAATCTTCATTGGTCCAGTTTCCAAAGAGCGGAGACTCCATCAGCGTCATCTCACGTCACCGTCGCTCTCGGGAGCTTCAGGTGACTTCTGTTCACAGTCGAGTCGAAAGTCCGTCTCTGCACAATCAGTCTGTGTGTAAGATTAGATCAGGCGCTCGGAAAAAAACACGTCCACATATTCAAATATACAGTGGTCCAGTGGAGTCTCTGTGTGTGTGTGTGTGTGTGTGTGTGTTCGGCTCTCCGTTGAGCTCAGTTTGATCCTCTTTCGTACAATTTTACTTGCAACATTTGTCATGGAATTCTCTTTCTTTTTTTTTTTTTGACTAATTTATACAAATTCATTCTTTGCCTGGGCCCAAAGCAAACAAAACGTTTGGTCAGAACACCGATTAAACCAATTAAATACAAGAAAACAGGAAAAACAAGCCGTTCGAAGAAAACTCAAAATCAAAGAAACTTACTTCCACAGATCCCTTGCTTACCTAATACTCAACATAGCTCTGTTTTAGTATAAAACATACTCTTTATAAACAATGCAATACACTATTTTTTTCTTTTTTTTTTTGCTCCACCTACTGTACAGTACATTTCTCAGCGTTTACTAAAAAGGGACCTAAATCTGTCGTGAGATAAAGTTAAGAGTTCTGTGTAACATCGTCGTACTGATGGAAAAACGTCAAAAAACAAAACAAAACAAATAATGTGCACACATCTCGAGGTGATCGGCAGGTTCGTGGATCGCGTCAGGTCAACTATGAGTGCTACGAAAACGTCTCGTATTCACCGTTCTTTTGTTTTTCTTCGTGTTTTTGTACATTTCTGTGAGCGCGAGTCGGATTAGACGTGGGCATATCAGCGGTGTTACCCGTGTGCCCTTTCACCACTGACCACCACATGACTGTGCATGTGAATGGCACAGCTTGTCTCAAATCTCATATGAAAAGAAAGGGGCAAAAAAAAAAAAAAAAAAGTTGCTGGAATGCTAATAAGTACATTTGTAAAATAGAGCCTGCGAGGAATGTTTTGAAGGAATGATTATTTCACCTGGAAATGGGAAAGGTGCATTTACAGAATGTGCTTAATTGGAGCAATACAGACAGCTGGTAATGGGAAGGGTCACTGTGAATTAGTTTTGACGTTATATTGGTGTGATTTAATCTGCTTTACACTCTTTAAGTCACACAGTATTCCCTAGCAGTTGAGGATTTAGACAGAGTTAAGGGGGGGGGGGGCGCCAGGCTTGAGTTGGCTCAATATTTCCAAACAAAATACATTAATTTCCCCAATCCTTTTTTGCAAAACAATGCCCTCCCTCCCCACGGACCATGGCTAAGGATGGGATGGAGGTTAGAAGGGGGGGTGGGGGGGGTGGGAGCTATTGGCCGCCAAAATGCCTGCTTTAAATTCCCCGCAGAATTGATCCAGCCAGACTTCCCACAGTGTGGCCAAGTTCTTTAGCAAACGTCAAGACGAATATGAAAGTGGGCAAGGTCAAAGCGCTCACGAACATTAGAGCTCGGGGAGCAGCAGCTTGGAAAACGATCATCCTCTGTCTCTCTCTCTCGATAAAACATGCACAGTGCACACCCGCAGCAACAGACGCTTCCAAATCGTTGTCTCATCCACTGTGTTTTTCCACACACACACACACACACTGACATCTAAACAGAGAAAAGAGCTACGAAATGGAATCAAAGAACAACATAAATCACGTGAACCAGAATCATATTAACAGCAACAATAAATCTGAACAATATCAAAAAAGGAAACGAGAAGAGGTCTCTCAAATGATATCGGCTTTGTTAACTACTATGAACAGCGAGGTCAAAGCACACGGCTCGAAAAATGTGTGTCGGACGAGGAGAAACCCCCCCCCCCCGGGGTCCGGGGCAAGCCCAGGATTCTTGGGTCATTTGAGGTTCTGTCCGGTCCTCTGAGTGAAGCAAAACACGGTCTGGATTTAGGGGATGGGGGTGAGAGTAGTAAGGAGCAGGCAGAAGTGCCCAAATATGGGGAAGGAGAAGGTTGAAGAGCCGCCTGGTGGTGGTGGTGGTGGTGGTGGTGGACAATGGTGTGAAAAGTTTAATTTTTACTCCCAGATGATCCTCCTCACGCCCATTTGTCACATTCTCCGAAGCTGAGAGCGAGTTGGAGTCCAGACGTGATGGAGCGTAGAGGGACGGAGGGTGGCAGAGGGTGGAGAGAGACAGAGAGACACAGAGAGAGAGAGAGAGAGGTCCAGGTATGTGTCCAGAAGAGGGCGTTAGTAGGCCTGTCCCGTCTCCACTTGCAGGAGTCCCAGAACGGCCGAGTGGTCTCCGAGTTTCATCCTCCTCTGAGTGGACAAGCTCACATTCTTGGCTAGGTAGTCGACAGCAGCTACACGGGAAAATAACAAGAGAGAGAAAGCAAACACGTGTGAGACAGGTAGCACTTTTATTTCACTTCTTACATCAGACACAATTCACTTAGAGAAAGTAAAAGATAAAAAAAAAAGTAGCGCTGGGCACGTTAATGCGTAAAGACTTGGAAAAAGACGCGCGTAACGACATTTTACATGACTCCAGGTTGTTAAAATGAGTCTCTAAAGTAACGCTACACTTTAAAAACAGCGGCACACAGGTACACTGGTTATTTTTAGTTTAATAAACAGACTGCTCCAGTTCGACTGTAGGCGCACTAACGGTGCTAAAGTAGCTAACGCAGCTAATGGAGCTAATGCAGCTAATGGAGCTAATGGAGCTAACTGGTAAACGGTGTCGACAGTCAGTCGGCATGAAAACGCGTCATGCGTTAATGTCAACTGTCGTTAATGTGCCCAGCACTAAACAAGCTAACAGAGCTAGCTAACTGGTAAATGGTGCCTGGACTCCGGTGCGGCGTCACGTAAACACGACGTCACGCAAACATGGTGTCATGCACGTCTTTTTCCAGGTTTGTCGTCATGGAAATGAGCCATGCGTTAATGTTAAGTGTTGTTAACGTGCCGAGCGCTAAAAAAGCTAAAGGAGCTAACGGGTGAACGGTGCCGCGGCACGTAAAAACATGACGTCACACGCACGCCTTTTTTTCGATCAGTCGTCATGGAAAGGCGTCATGCGTTTAATGTTAACCGCAGTTAATGTGCCGAGCTCTAAAAAAGCTAGCTTGGCTAACTGGTAAGCGGTGTCTGGACTCCGGTGCCGCGGCACGTAAAAACACGACGTCACGCACGTCTTTTTCCCGGTCAGTCGTCATGGAAACGCGCCATGCGTTAATGTTAACCGCCGTTAACGTGCCCAGCATTTAAAATAAAAGAAAGAAGCAACCGAACTCCTTCCCCTTGTCTGAGGTTGGCACAGCGCTGGTTACGGAGCGTGTGCATCCGGGGTAAAGTCTCCGTCGCTGTCACTCAGCAGCGGATCCCCGCGTGTGTTTGACGTGCCAGTCTTCATTACACTTGGCATCTCTGATTTCATGCCCTCCACACTCCACACGGCCGATCATTTTCGTCCTCCGACAGCAGCTCTCTCCCCTCCCCCCTCCCCCTCCCGTTCATTACTCATCCACTGTGCTCAATCACCATCTTAATTAACCCCCACATCAGCTCACATCCGCGCTTCCCCTGTCAGTTTAGTGCTGCTGACAACACACACACACCAGACACACACACACACCAAATGGGACTGCTTGGCCCGTGCACCGCAACACGGAACAAATACAACAGCTCGCTAGCAGAACCCGCACATAAATACAAACAAATGTTGCCGATGCCGGGGAAGTGTGCTTCATTTTACCTCTTACGAACGGCTGTGACAGCATCAGTCAATTATGCTAATCTAATAAAGCAAACTCTTTCCTGCCCTGTGGGTGCATGAGCGTGTGTGTGTGTGTGTGTGTGTGTGATGGAGACCAGTGAAAGAGGGAAAGGGAGAGGTGGACAAGAGGACACTGTGGCCCCTGAGGGTGTGTCGTTCTTTGAAGTGGCCCTCTCCTCTTTCCCATCCAAGTGGAGTGGGGTGTGACTAAGGCAGCTCTCTGAGAGGATGGTGGTGGTGGTGGTGATGGGAGGAGGAGGAGGAGGGCGAGGGGTCTTTATCAAGAGCACGTGTCTGCCTCCTCGACCAACCAGGGTGCAAAGGTCATGAGGCTCTCTCTCTCGGCCGGGAGTCGGGCATCACTTCATAGGGAGTTTAAATTTAACTTAACTTTAAAAGGACGGCAGAAACAAATGACAAATGACCTCCTCGAGTTCAACAGGACACGCAAAAAAAAGTAGACAAAAGTGCTCAGTGTATAAATGTTGAACACAAGGAATGTATGTTCTACCACTAGGGGTCTCTCGTTTAAAACGGTAAACAGAAAACCGAGTTTGATGACAACTCTGTATCTGTTAATGCTGCTTATTCACTTTAGGACGATACGTTGAATAGAATAGATGGAGTATTGAGTTATGTATCTTAAACCTCTGAATATTTCAACCGGGTTGTTTAGAAGGTCACTAAATAGCTTACGCCATCCCTGAACTAAGATAGGGATGAGTTAAATAGGGTGTCCTGAGAACCTTAGTTATATGGTATGGTTCACTGGGTGCTAGTCATACCTTAAACCTCTGATTTGAGCTGAAAACATCTGAGTATCATGTTCTAAAACCCCTGAATATCTAAACCCAGACACCTGGACTACTGTTCCACGTTAAGAAGGTCACAGGAGTGGTTTAAACCTACATCTGATCCAGAGAACCCTTTAAAACCCCTTTCCTGGATAAAGGGTTTTTAAAAGGGTTCTTGGTGGAACCCTCCAAAAGGGTTCCAGGTAGAACCTTTATAAAAAGGTGGGGACTAAAATACTACCTTGAATATAAATACAGAATTCTGAGTGTTGGACATACAAAACTACGGTCTTGTCAGTTTCAGAAATGTTCTATATAATATCTTCAATTCCGGGGGGTGTACTCACTCTGGCCGTACTGGCTGTACTGGTAGCCCGCGGTGACGGGGTCCACACTGTAGCTGGTGGCGCTGTATGTCGGGGGGCAGTAGGACTGG
The DNA here is from genome assembly GCF_963457635.1 of Microchirus variegatus. NCBI lineage: Eukaryota > Metazoa > Chordata > Actinopteri > Pleuronectiformes > Soleidae > Microchirus > Microchirus variegatus. The sequence goes on along the minus strand of NC_139808.1, from coordinate 3,703,452 downwards.
GAAGAGGCCAGGCTGTCCACGCTCTTGATGGTGTCCGAGCGCTGGCTGCAGCTGGCTGAGATGGGGTTGGAGCTCTCCAGGCTGCCGTGCAGGGGGGAAATGGAAAAGTCGTGCTGCGGCTGGGAGGGTACGGCGCTGGGGTTGCTCAGGATGCTCATCACCTGGAGGGGGAAAGGGAAAAAGTGGGGGGGGGGGGGGGGACAGAGGATGTTATACATTTGGAAAATTAAGGATCAAAGCATTGACAGAGTTGAGGGGGAAATATAGCGCCATCCTCTTATCCTGATAGAAATAAACCATTTCAACTTTGAAATACGGAAAGGCAGAAACTTCCCCGTCTTTTTTTTTTTTTTCTTTCCTTTCCTCCTCCAAGAGCCGGGGGAAAGGATACGAGAAGGGTGGTGAGGTTACAAAAAAAGGGAGAAAGGGAACAAGAGAGACTGTTTCCATTAGCTGGCAGTGCCAGGGAGTGTTGTGCTGTGGGACAGAAGGGTCCCAGGGTGATAATAGACCCACCATCCATGCCAGACAGCCTCTGTCCTGGAGCCTGAGGCCTGAGCCTGAGCCTACAGCACAACAAGCACCAAGGGAGTCCATAATCCCTCGCCCCTAGCCTACCCATCTCATGAATAGTAATGGAGTTGGAACTGGTAAATGATCCCCTCAGATCCCCCGCACAAAGTGGGCTCCACAAACATTACTGAGGGGGCCCCGCTGATACTGCAGGTTTGGGGCTCGCCTGCACATTACAGTGTATATTATTCGTAGTGCATAAAAGCTTCCAATTCAATATTCTAGATTACTGTAATAGCATGTGACATTTTGTCAGAAGAAGGCCTCAAATTATGTTAAAATGGAGAAGATTAGCTCTAGTGCTAGTGCAGTCCGAAGAACACTGTGAAGAATTCGGCTTTCTCATGCTGCAAGTTTGTTTTTTCTTTAGCTAATAATGGGAAAGTGGCATATGTGTGTGTGTGTGTGTGTGTGTGTAAGAGGGTGGTAAAAATGTCCCAGACATGCTCCCCTCTTATTGCAGGGAAGGCTTCCTTTCAACATCAGGTTCATGTTGAGTTTCGCTATGCTGCGCTGCCCTTTGGCCTCTTTGGCTGCTAAACCAATTAGCCCATCATGGAGGTGGTTACACAGGGGGGGGGGTGATGCACACACACACATATGTTTGCACACATGCACCCAATGCATGTTCGAGGGGAGGGGGAGGGAGGGGGGGGCAAATGGTCGCGGCAAACGACCGCGCCGAGCCAGGAGAATCCCACAGAGGGGCAAAATTAAGCGTATTCCGCAAAATTAATCATATCTTTACAATACGGGGGCCCTCCCAGGAAATGTGAAGCTCACTCGCAGCACCACGAGGAAACACATACAGGCTGGTTAGTCACTTCCACATGTTAATTCTATCATCTCGTCCACATCTGCGGACAAAGCATATGACATGTATCCATAACGGGGAGAATTATGGGCCCATGCCGGACACATGTGATGCTCCCTCGTCCACATGGACCATGGAGACGCACACACACATACACACACATACACACACACACACTGAGGCAGCTGAGGAGAACGAGAGTGTCCTGAGAGAGACCGCCGGAGGCCGTGAGTCCATTTTAGTCGCTGGTTAATTGGAGCTCGATTACATCGCTGCCTTTTGCGGGAAAAAGAGAAGCCAACAATTTGCTCGATCGTCATCCATGCTTCATTAAAGTTCTTCAAAAGAAAGAAGAAGAAGAAGAAGGAGGACAAAAAAAAAAATGGCTTCTTCTTATCGTTGACAGTGTTGCAGTTTTGCTCTTTTAGCAAATGATGATGGATCGGCCTCTTTAGTGTCTGACAAGTGTTTTAATCTTGCGATGACGCCAGTTATCCTTAGCTCAGAAAAGAAAACGAGGAGCTCGTTTTTAATGAACAAGGCTTTGCTCGGGCCACAATCTGACCATCTATCAGGTGTCATGTCCGACTAAGTTCAGCCTCTAACACTTCCATCCCTCTACTTTTATCTTATTTATAAGCCAGCTTTATTTTCCACTTTGATGCCTCCATAAAGATCTTATAGTTGAAGTGATACTTGGTCACATAAAGGTCATAAAAACAGCTGATATTCTGTAAATATATATATATTAAATTCTGCTAAAATGTGCAGCTGATGATTAAAATCCGCCCTCAAAGTCCTCGTCAGTGTTTCTACTGTCATGGAGGAATGAAAAGGTTTTTGTTGCATTAAATGCACGCAGCTTAATAGACATTAAGACGTGATTCGGGATTGTCAAGGTTAGCGTTGACGCACTATTTGACGGCATTTTTTCCACAAACCGAAGCCCGAGGCGCCGACGTGTCACTAAGATTTTTACGTAATGCGTCTCAGCGGAGACGCAGGTAATTGAACCAGCACTTGTGGAGTTTGAATCATTCTAATATTTAAAAAAACACACACACTCTGTAAAGAGGACATTTCTCTCCCCTCCCCCCCCCCCCCCCACCACCACCATCCTCCTCCTCCTCCTCTTCTGTAGCATACAGCGTTTTTCTCAGCAGCTCAGAGTTGGTGTTTTTTTGTTTGACGTTGTGTGAGTGCTGGTTTGAGAGATAATGTGAGCCAGGACCTAGTTTAAAGGACAATGCTCCGGGGCGTTCCCCTGCCTCTCTCTCACAAGCCTCCCCTCACCCTCTCTCTCTCTCCCTCTCTATTTTCCCTTGCTGCCTCTCTACAGATAGATTACTTTATAAATAATAATAAAAAAGTAATTAATTCTCCCAACTTCAGAGCCTCCAGCCTGTGGCGCAGCGAGTGGGGAAGTGCAAATTGATACAATGTGCATCCTTTCAGATAAATAAATAGTACATTTGAGACACAAAAAGCCGCTCCTTTCAAACCTCCCTAATTTCTTCAACAGTCAAATTAACATTTTTCTTTTCTTTTTTTTTGCTTTTTTGTTGGGTTGAATGTTTGACGAGTCGTTCTTTGTCGGATTTCTTTTCCGGAATAAAAACAATGTGACAGACAAACAACCTCGGTGAGGCACTGTGAGCGAGACAAAAGGACATTTAAACTAAGAAGAAAGACAGTGCACATGTCTGTGTTAGTGCAGTGGAACAATTCAGTGCTAATATTTTATATTTTTTTTGTCTTTTTTTTTTTTTTAGCAGCCTGAGACAATAACACTAACTGGGCACATGGACTAAAGAGAGGAACTGGAGTGGAGACAATATGAGCGCCAATAGAGAGTGGGTGGGGGCAGAAGAGAGAAGAGAAAGTGATATAGAGTGAGAGTGAGGCAAAAGTGGAGGCTTTGGGAAGTACAAAGACTCCTGTAGGACTGCACTGGCCTGAGGGCTAGCCTGCCTGGAGAGCTGATAGGAGCCCCTTCTGTTCCATTCCCGGCGCCAGCGCCAAAACACCCCACTCCACAAATACTCTTAATCTGCGCAAGACTGGATTAGTTCCTCTGTCACCGATAGCTCCCCGTTCTGCCCAAATCAAAATGCCCCCAAGATGTACCTTTAAGTTAGGCAGAGGTCACCGGGGCAGACGGGGGGAAAAATGAGCACTCCAGTGTCTGTAAGTTATCTGAGTGCTGCAGAATAGCATCTTGCACCTTAGGAGATCGGCCCGGCTGATACTCGCTTCGGCGGAATGATTAAAGATCCACAGTGATGACACTGAATTTAAGATCAATATTTGAAGGCCAGTCCTGAGGGTGTGATTACGAAGGGGAGAGAGTAGGCGCTTAATTCTGTGACCCATGAGTCACACTGATCCACTGGTGACTAGAAAGAGAGGGAACTCTGAGAGCGGCGCAGCTTCTTCCTGGAGAGCCAAAGTAGATGTTTGATAACTTTGTTTCAGAAAAACTTATATTTTTCAGAAAAATAAAATCTAACACCCTGATAATCTGAATCAAATCAAGAAAATAAAAATATATATGAGTGGTTCTAACTCCTTAAGTCGACTCCTGCTCATGTCTCACCCTTCCCCCCCCCCACAAACCTCACATGAGTGGGCCAGCCCAGCGGGCAGCGAGGCCCCTCATCTGAGCAGACAAAATGACTATTTAAAAATAACAGTGATTGCATAAATTGAATTAAAGCGTTTTGGTCACGGCGGAGGTGGCGTGAGGGGTGGCGCTGGGCCACAGCGGAGAGAGGGAGAGAGAGAGAGAGAGAGAGAGCTGCGATGGTGGCAGGCACCAGATGACTGTCTCTGGCCTGCATGCCACTGCGTTAATTGGCCGCAGCACATTAATAAAAAGTGAAAAGTGTCTTCCACCAGTGCCAGAGGATGAAGAGACAGAAGCAGAATGAGAGGAAGCATGGGTGGAAGGGTGGGGTGTGTGTGTGTGTGTGTGTGTGTTGGTGCTGCAGGGAGAGAAATTGGCCTTTGAAGAATATGGTGCATATGGGGGGGTTACGGTAGGGTGCTAATTGTGTTCAATTAAGTGGCTGATTGGCACTGACAGAATCTGGGCATTGACAAGTCAGGCACAGATGAAGACGATTAGCAGGGCACTGGAACAAGCTGTCACTCCTCACATCACGTTAGCCTCCCCGCGCCGGGGTCTTTTCTCCCCGCGTTTAGTTAAAACTCATCTTCTACCGCTTTATCCTCCGCATGAGGAAGGGGAGGGGGGGGGGGGGGGGTCGCTGGTGCCAATCCCAGCTGACGGAGGGAGGGCAAAAAGGCGGGGGTTCACGGTGGACAGGTCACCAGAAGAGCGCTTACACCTTTTTCAAGGTTTTAAACGTGTCAAAGGTAGAGAATCAGGATTTTCTATTCCTGGAATTCTCAACAGAACAATTTGAAGGGTTTTAGAAATATTTTTTCCATTAAAAAAAAAAATATATATATATTTATAAAGAGAAACAAGTGAGAAAATATATGTATTGGAAATCTGACTGGATGTTTAAATTTTGAGATGTTTAACTTTGAGTTGTTTTGGTCCTAAAAATGAACACTTATGGGTTGTTTTTGTTGTTGTTGATGTTGTAATCAAGGGTGTAGATGAGGGTGTAGCTAACTGCTAACTGTATTTGTTGAGCTTAAGTTAGGGGCAGATATAAATTAGAATTATATTCTTTTATATCCTTTGCAATCCTGAAAAGTGTTTAAAAACAAGTAATTATGGATTTTTGTAATATTGTGCTCTTGTACACTTGTACACTCATGAAAGGCACAAAATAAAAAGAAAGAAAGAACATTTATTCAATTATGTCTCTGTCTCTTTGATCAGATTTTATGCATGTACTGCATTTATTTAGACAAATAACATAATAAAGGTTGGTGTGTATAAACATAACATTGGGTTACATCATAGACTTTTGGATGAAAAGATAAAGTGAAATGTGTAGAAATGTGTAAACTTCATTAAAAAGTGCCAATTATTAAAATATTTTTTTTTTCAAAATCTTCCCGACTAATTAATCAGTGTACATTCTACTAAATGCATTTGCTAAATGATTTCCAGCCCATTTTAAGTTCATTGCTAGGATCAGTGTTAAAGAAAACGCAGCTGCTCATGCAGGAGAAAGCCCCCCCCCCCCCCCCCCCCCCCCACCCACACACACACACCTCCTCCACCTCCTCCACCCTCCTAAACATCCCACAGTATAAGCTCGAAACTTGGCCCTGCACTAACCAGAGGTTAATATGCCGTCTATTGGACTGCAATTGGAGAACGTGTGGGGAGCAATCCTCTATTCTCTGCTAGTGATATGCTTGAGTAACTATGGGATGGATTCAGCCACTGGGAACAAGAGAGGCCCCTTCAAAGTGCACACACACACACACACACACACACACACACACACACACACACACACACACACACACACACACACACACTTTGACTCTCCGCACCTTGCACCAACCCCTCTTCTAAATTAAACGGCAGATTTTCTGATTCCAGCAGAATGGTTTCGGCGAGGCAAGAGTCTGTGTGTGTGTGTGTGTGTGTGTGTGAGGGAGCAGCCACAGAGGGAAGAGCGAGGCAGATCGAGGGAGTGAAGGAGGGAAGAAAAGGAGGAGGAGGAGGAGGAGGAGGAGGAGGAGGAGAAGGGGGTTGTTTGCTGAAAACAGCAGGGGCCAGGTCTAGTGAAAAATGTCAGGTCAAATTGTTCTTGACAGTGTTAATATCTCCACCTCATAGCCATAATTACATGTAAATACATAGTGAAATAGCTCTCAGCTGGAGACTGAGAGGGGGCGAGTTTGTGCATGAGGCAACCAGCTGAGGACCGTGGCCACCTCCCATACGCTCATCCTATTGTGAGGAGGAGAGAAAAGAAAGGCGACGCATGGAATAAAAGCCTCACATTCGTCCTTTTTAAACAATGAACAATTGTTGGATTACGACGATTGCGCAATCTAAATTATATATACTATGATTAAGTTAATGAAGAAAAACCAGCCAGAGACGAGGAGAGACGGAGGGAAGAAGGGGACGTGAACGAGGAGAACGAGGGCGAGAGGAAAAAGTCAGGGGAGAGTATTAATCACAGCTTATGCACCTGTCAGAGTGGCATCTGGAACTAACGGGAACCACATGCAGCCAGAAAACATCCCAAACCTCTGGCTCGTACGGGCAGGTTCACATCGAAACCGGCCCTCTCCCCTCAGCTGTCCTATAACCCTCTGCACCCTGACCCTTGAACCCGTCAGAGGTGGGTCACTCCGTGTACTCACCGCAGACACCTTCACCTGCCCTGTAGCTTTGCTTTTTTTATTTTTAGTGCAAGTAACCTTCAAATTGTGTGTGTGTGTGTGTGAGGCTGATATCTCCTCAAATGAGAATGCGACACAGTGTACGTCTACTGTGTAATAGGTATTTTAGATAGGATCGATGTCTGCGCCTATGCTTTAATAAAAGGCACTGGCTCTCTCCACCTTATAGGCATTTCAGCTGCGTGGGACACAGCATGTGAATCAGTCGCAGTCATTTTCCTCCTTTAAATCCCCATCTTCTAGGATTTACTGAAATTCATATTGGCTGCCTCTGCAAGATAAATGTAAATCACATTCCCTTATATTTGCTATTTATCAGGTTGCAGCAGCTCACTTTCAGCAGGAAATATCTCACCCGCACACAAACACCCTTGCATTTAAATAGCATTTTTATTGTCCGCCGTAGCCTTTCATCTGGGCGTAGGGAGAAGAGCTGCCTCTCCAGGGAAGAGAGCTGGAGCAAGAGAGGAAGGTGGGGAGAGAGGGAGAGAGGGAAATAGAGAGCAAAGCTACTATTGGCAAAGCATCGGAGTGATGACAAAAAGCCAAATAGAGGTAAGGAAGGTTGGTAGAGGGGAAAAAATAGTTGAATACACAAAGCTCTGACTGAGAATATTTTGGAATGGAAAGAAAAATGACTGTAATTAGGTGCTCGAGAGACTGAGATGATGTAGAGAGCGACAAATGTCAACACTGTCTCAGGTACCTGCAAACGAGGTTTGCATTTTAAGGCAGTTGCTAGTATCAGCTCAACAGGACACATTTAACAGCGAGCGCATCGCATATCGCAAACGTCACATTCGCGGAAGCGCACATCGCAATCGCTGTAATTACGCAACGGTTCGTGCCAACGGAAAAATCCCGACGGTTTCTGAACGCTGAAGAGTTGCACGTCAAAGCCAACGTGTGGTTATTACGGTAATTTCGCTAACGCTGTTGCAGGAAGCCGGGCGAATAAGCATCTTTGTCGCCAGAAAGGGGAAAACGTGGGACCAACTCCCGTACATTTTTTGGCCTGTTTTTGGACACAAACTCTGTTTTATACTGTTCAAATTTAGTTTTCCGTCATTTGAAATTATATATAATACACCATTTTAACATGTGGTAAACTGTAATTAGAAAATAGGGAAAAATCACTTAGTTACAGCACATTTTCTGGCCATTTTCTGGATTAAATAAGCGGGGAAAAAAGTCTAGACAGACATTTTGAGGCTTAGGTGTCAAAGGGTTATGGTGATGCACACAATCTTTTAAATGTAAAGTGCTAACAAACAAACATTAGCACTGTAATACCAAGCTGCAACTGTTAAAGTAGATGAACCTGCTTGATTGGACTGAACCACTCTCTGACAACCAGAGGGGTGTTATGGCAGTTATGGCAGCCTGATGCACTGCACCTACCCTTGCAATTGTCTATGGACTGGCTGGTATAGTATATAAAATCAGGCAGGGAGGAGATGGTGTGTGTGGCTCTTTTGACATGAACTCAAGGGCAATTTAATAAAGTTTTATTGATTATTCTTGGTTTTGTTGCCCATCAAAACCCCCTATATGTGTCATATTGTCCCGCTCTCCTAGTTTCATGCTTAACCTGGTCCTTCACAAGCAGCATCGGGGAATATATATCACTCTTTGGTTCTCTAAAGTGTCCTAAAAGTTTGTGTTCTATGCTCATACATCTACCAAAAATGATCACATACAGTAAAAGGGACACAGACCAACACATGGACCACAGCGTGTGCAGCCGTACTGTACATGTGTGCGTTTCTGGAGAAATCTTCCCTCCCCGAGTTCAAAAGTGTTGCAAAAACAACGGCAAACACTAATAATCTGTTCAGAAACAGTATAGCCAGTGGATATGATTTACAGTCCCTGGATTTTCTTGGCAGCTGCTGACAGCAGGTCCCTTTTTTCCCTGAAAGCCTCTTACATCTTTTTTTATACTTGCCAAATTGAAACAGTATTTGTTTTAATGGGAGTTCTAATTAACCAGTATGTATTCCCCCTCTTGCACTGCGAGTGGCTGAGCGATGAATGCAGGCTATGTGCTCATCCCCTTTGATTTGTTGTCAGTGGAGCCTGCCAGCTGACACAGTGCCCGGTGAGAGGCTTAATGCCCAAGTTTTAATAATGTGGGGGACTACATGAATCTCCCCCTCTCATTGGTATTCAGGTGCAGAATGTCTTGTTAGAAGTCAGGGAGGGAGGCGGAATGAAGCCAGAGCTCCAGATTGTTCCGTACATTTTCCCCTCTCCATTTTTTTTTTTTTTTTTTTGGCAACGACAGAGCTCGCTTCTTAAAAATAATTCATCCCGCTTTTTAAAAAAAAAAAAAAAAGAAGCGTCTGCACTAGCTAATGGAAGGAGGAAGCAGCACAGTTTGGAGTCTCCCCTGGCTTATCTCTCTCAGACAGTTGTGGGGAGTCTCTGGTGAGCATGGTGTCAGCATGCGTGGTGCGGTACAGTGCCGCGCGGGCAGGCAGGCAGGCCTGGGGACACAGATCAAAGGGAGGCAGGGGTGAGAGCCGCTCTGCCTCTGATCCCATGTGTGTGCGTGTATGTGTGTGTGTGTATGTGGAGGCCCGGCCCACTCACACAGCCCAAAGGGCCATCCTCACACACATATACATCCTTGTCATTCCATAACACAACAACTTTTTCATAAAACTGCAAAACAGAACGGAAGTTCCACACAAAACTTTGCAAACTTCCCCTCATCAAACAGGCACGACACCTACAGATATCTCTGACTTCCAACTAAACCCTAGCCGTTCCTGAATGCTCTCCTAACACCAGGAAACACACAGTGCATTTCCCACTTTCAGTCTGCACGAGAAAAGCTTTCGGTTTCTTTTGGGTCGCTTGCCGTCAGCAGCCAAACCCCTGAGCACTGCCGCCGAGTTGCTCTTGCACTTGAACTGTTTTCTTCCCTCTCCCAGCAGGTGTCCCTGTCATGCAGTAATGAGCAATGCTTCTCCACGTATGAAGCTGCTGCTGCTTCTAGGGATCATTTGAAAATCTAAATGGCTCTTTTCAGTTACAAATAATATATAAAATCTGATATTTGTGTGACACTGTCTACCAAAAAACATTGCATCTAGTCAGAATAATGCAAAATTCAATTTTGAGGCATTGCTGCAGCCACTAAAGAAGCCCATTTCTAGAAAAATATTTTAATAGAAAATGAAAATGGGTAAATCTCTGGGTATACTTCATGGCATGCCATGCCTGTCCTTCATGCCCCTTGCCTACCCTTCTCTCCCAACACCTGCTGTGCCGCTAAATGAAACAAGACCAACAACAAAACACACTTCTGGTTCCATACTTTTTTTTTTTTTTTTTTTTGCCCAGCCATGCACAGCTTCACTCTCACCACCTCTAATACACTGTCTCCCTCTCAGCCTCAGTCAAACACGTTGTATAGCCCCCACAATGACAGCGACCAGTTTGAGTGTGGATAGCTTTTTTTTTTTTTTTCTCCCACCACAGTAATGGGCAAATGTGTGCTGTCGGGGTAGGTTACTGGACTGGGATGGACACGGGGCTCCTGTACGCTGCAGGATTCCATTACAGACTTGGCGTCCCGCCACCACAGCCCATTTACCGGGGAATCAGAGACGTTTTTTTTTTTGTCAATCTCTACAGCAAGGCCATCAGTGGCAGACACTTGAAGAAATAGCTCATACATAGAAATGCACAAGCATATCTCCTGCTAACAGATGCCGTCTGTAACTTACAATATCAAATTCTCATTTCCATCTCGGTGGACCGCAAACCAGGAGAGGCAAAAACATGCTATAAATCAGGGAAAAAAAATCAAATGCAAGGAAGTCAAATGTGTGTTGACACTTTTCCCCCGAGCTGACACTGACTTATACTGTTTGAATGAAATTCACTGACTTGGACAGGGAATACTCCAGTGTTTGTTGATAGCTACAGCAGTGACACACACACACACACACACACACATTGTGGCACAGCAGGACACTGCACCACAGAGTGAACTCTGATTTCGCTGTCAGTGGGAACATTCATCTCCATGCTGAGAGACTGATAGGAATGCCACACAGCATTCTGCATGCATTCAACACATTTCAATTCGGTGCAGTGCACAACATGGCGTGGCACATCAAAACATCCACACACACACACGTGCATGTAAAAAAAAGAAATCTGCAATTTAACTTGAAAATAAATCAGTAAAAACCAAAAAAAAAAGCATTAAAAATCATATTTTTATAGACTTTCATCAACGCCACTTGATAAAATAATTGAATACCGCAAAAAATCCATGACGTACAGTTGCCCAAAGGCTCCTGTTCTAATCCTCACTATGACAGGAAATGTTTAATATCCCAACATTCTTGAATGCCTGTGCAGAGAGAGGGAGAGAAAGCACCAGAGTACCCCATACCAGTATTAGAGAGGGCCATTAATGAAAAAAAAAAGAAAAAAAAAAGGAAAAAAGACTGTTCCTGGTGTTTTTGTGCAGGTTGTGCAGTGAGAGCATTAGCAGTTAAAGCCCCTGTGCCACGATTAACAATCAAACACGCTGTGAGCCTCCATGTTATCCTTCGTCGCTCCAGCAGCAAGGAAAATCTCCTTTTTGTCACAAAATCCTTAATTCTTTTTTCTCCGAAGAAAGACGGTAATACCGAGAATGTTTCCAATCTGCTTTGAGAAATATTTGAAGAAGGAGAAAGAAAAAAAAAAAAAGAAAAAAACTCACCAATAAAACACGTGTGAACGACGGGGTAATTGTGGACAAATGCGGCATTGAAATTCATTTTCAACTCTTTACACACCATTTCAATCTTATTTTCTGCCTGTTAACCACATCTTGTTGGTGCGGGTGGGCAAGAGTGGCCAGTATTGATGGGTAATTGTGCATAATTCACTATGTACACATTATGTGCATCAATACAAATCGTTTTTTTCTTTTTTTTTCTACTTAAAGCCGTAGAGTTGCAGTTTAATACCCATTAACGGAGGTTAACGTGTGAGATCCAGCAGTTAAAATAAGCGTTGACATGACAGGATTACGCTTTAAGATGACACACACAGTATATATTTATCGTGACAAATATCGTCGTGAGCTTATGAGGAAATAACGCAGCAGTGAGAGGAAGAAAAAGAAAAAAATCACACATAGCACTGGAGTCTTCCCACTGCTGACAATTACACGAAGAAGATTATGGGTCTACATTTATAAGCTTTAGCTAATTATTTCATCTGCATGTGTTCTGGCTGTGCTGTGCAGGATTTAGACGTCCCAGGAAAGTCGAACCCGCTGTTTGGAGCAGCTTGAGCACTTGGTGGTGCTATCAAGATGAATTTTAATTTGTTGATGTTAATCCAATTGTTTTACAAATGTAGCAATTTAGGAAAGCCAGAGTAAATCCCGGGCTTTGGAAGGCGAACATAAAAGCCCACACTGGCAGTTATTTCGCTGAACATGCCGTTTCTGAATTTTAATTTCAGTCAAATTACAATTACATTTCTGAGCAGTGAACAGCAGGAGGAAGGCTGAGGGATGGTAAAGCTACCTGTGGGGGGGGGGGGGGGCAATATGTGGTGTAGTACAGTATAAGGTAAAGCACGGGCGGACTGACCTGTGGAGAAAGCCCGTTGCCGACAGCGTTCATGTGGTTGCTGGACGCCGAGGGGCTCATGAACGTATCGGAGTAGCTGGAGAAGCTGTGGCGATTGGATGAAAGGCCGTACGCGGAGCTGCCGTCAGCGCTCAGACCCCCCTGGTGCATGGAGGACGGAGGCAGCGGCTGAGGTCTGTGCAACGTACTGCCGCCCTCTGACACACACACAGGAAAAAAAACAACACAAAAAGTGAGTGCACCAGTGAGAACAAATCAAAGGCAAGTGCACGTTAAAGTCTGTGCAGAGACGGTAAAAAAAACGCTACCTTCAACACATGAGGTCATAAATCCCAGATTAGAACGCCTGCTCATTTTTTATTCATCTCTGTACATCACAAAAATTAGCCTCGAAACATGCAAAAATAGGTGGACAAAGCAGCGATTGTAAAGATAACTACTTGCCGCATGGCTCTTATAGGCAGCACATGGTCTGTAATGACGTCAGCATGAACATGAAATATGGATGGCAAACCCCCCGAATAATAAATAAACCACTAATGTAATCTTTACCGAAATTGCATTAACCTCAGAGCGTAGTGTACGTTTGCAGTGGAAGAGCTTCGCTCGGGAGACTCACCCTGCGATAGCGCCGCGCTGGGATAGCCGGAATCTGGCAGCTGGTATGTGGGTAAAGTCGGCATGCCTGTGGGTGGGAATCCTCCGGGAAGCAAGTGGTTGAAGGCTGCTAGCTGATTAGCCCCGGCCTGCTTACGCCACCGAGCTCGCCTGTTGCTGAACCACACCTATGTAGAGAAAGAAAAATCAAAACAAATAATCAACGAGAAGCACTCGGAAAGCGCAGACCCAACATATGCCTCTTGGTGGCGGTCAACAAATTAGACAAAATCTGATTACTTATGTCTTGTGTACAGGGAAAAACTGGTGGTTATGTGACTTGTGCAGACCCTCTGCAGAGTGTGCTGGCTCCTGCCACCTGTGATTAATCGGCCAGTTAGTGTGAGTGGTTAGTGAGAGTGAGCGGTCCCTGTGGGAGCAGCAATAGAGGCTCAGTGGTCTGTCCCTGTTGTTCTTAAGTGGCTGAAGCTGTGATCTGTGTAAACACGCTGCCCTAAGCCTCCTTCAGAGGGAAGAAGTCATTTAAAGGTCAGACGTAGGTGAGCAGTCGCCACAGTGTGTGTGCGAAACTGTTAGAAGATTTGCGAGAGGCCATCATCTCCACCTGGAGATGCAGAGAAATATTAAGTGCGCTTGCTGTAAAAATGTGCCGCTTCGGCGCGGTTTGTTTTCAGAGCTTTAAAAGTCACTTTGCAGAAAGTGTTTTAACTTTACGAGTCAAACACAAGAGTCCCGAGCCTGGAAAAATAGCAAAAAAAAAAAAAAAAAACGCTTACAAAACGAGCAGCGCTCGAAGCGCAGACACACAATGTCGAAGCTCCCTGAATGAAACGAAGGGGGGAAAATAGAACTCTTTTGAACCGCAAAGATTTACACATTTTAAAAAGACTTCTGCTTCAACAAAACACAAACATAATCAGACGCGTCTCAAAGGAGTCGCCAACCTGTTCCATTTAACCAAGACAAGGCCCCGGCTTCGCTGTGTGCTGAGGGTTGAAGGACATTGATCTATGCCTCGCACAGGCAATTCATCAGAGTTTAATACACTGTCAGAGCAGTTCATCTACTGTTGTGTTTCAAACGGCCCGGGCTATTGTGAGGACACATGAAAGGGGGGGACAAAAGCTCCTCCATACGCCACGGAGAACAGTGGACACAAAGGGGGGGCGTCCCTTTTAAACAGGTCTTAAAGAAGGACACTTTCAAGGGGACTTACCCAGCGACATACTCACTGCTTTTCAGGGGCTGCCTCTTTTTTTGTACACACAAACATACATATAAACTGTTAAAAGGCCTACAAGGGATCTCAGTCCAACAGAGATCTTAATTTGAATGTGTTTTTTTTTTTTCCTTTTCCACACAGGCTATGCATTTTTTCGCGATGCAACAGGTGACGGTTGGGCTGAGCAAACCCTCAACAGTGCAACTAGGAAATCTTTACCTCTGCCGCCTGCTCCACTTCCTCAATCACATATTGCTAAACAAAATGTGGTGCATGGCTCCAGCGAAATGTCTGCTATTAGGATGTAGTGGAGCGTGGTCATGGTCTGAACTAAGCTGCATCTTGGCCAGACAAACAGCTGCCTAGGACAGGGGAGGGGATACGAGGGGGGGGGGGGGGGGCTGGGGCACACCCCCTTCCTTCCACACACTCCCCTTCACCCCCCACCCCGAATGGCCACTTCACCTCCGACCTCATCCACTCACCCAGACCCTCTTTTATGTCCACTTTCACTTCCTTCCCCCGTTGTCCTCCAAACTTTAGGAAGGAGGTGTTCCATCACGGACGACACAAACCACTTAAACGGTGAAGTCTGTCTGTTTTTGTGTGTGTGTTTTCTTTCATTTATTATATATATTTCTACATTCTTGCTGATAAAATTCTTTGTAAACACACAGAGCTTGTTTGGCCTCATGAGACCAGACATTAGACAAACATTTATCATCAGATATGTGTGTGTCATATGCCACTACCTCTGGCCACTAATCATAATCCCCCCCCAAAAAAAAAAAATGATGTAAGTGTGTTAGTGCTGAAATGTTTTGCAAATTACTTGGAGATAATGGAATTATAGTGCCTGGACTTCATGAAAGCTGCTCAGAGGGGCATGAGTGCAGAAAGGGCACCATGAGACATGAGACCACAGTCTGAAAACCAAGACTCAAATAGTGAGGAGAGATTATGGGTTTGTTTAAATTAACAGACTAAGATTGTATGTTGTGTCTTCAAGTCACAATGGCTTGTTTTTTAACTTAATTGTTAGGAAAGGTTAGCTGAGAATAGCAAACATTGTAAAGACAACACACTGAATAAATTGCCAGTAAGAAATTAAGAAGACACACTTTTTTACAAATGTCTTTTTTCAGACATTTTACAGCTTGCAGATGAGGACATTATTTCCTCTGAGGCAAGAAGGACAGGAGTTGATAATGGACAGGCTCTAACTGCGACATTATGTTGTTATGATGTTTCCTACACTACAGTATGCGCCATTTATATATTGCAAAAGTGACATAGGGAGGAGGAGGAGGAGGAGGAGTGAAATCTAGTGAGGCATCCATACGATGCTCTCTAAAGCAGACCACAGTTTGAGATCTAATGGAGATTGTTTAGATGCTAAATGGTGTGTTTTTATGCAGATGATACAGATGATATCATGGAAAAAAAACATAATATATTGACCCTAACCAGGTGCTTTTAGTGCAAGGAGTTGAAACACCATCACATTTATGATAGGAAATATAACGTAATATATAATCCTTGCTGTATATAGAGTCCGCAAGGTATAAATGTTGGACAAAAAGCAACTTTACAGGAACTGGCAGTAGTCGTCTTAGGCTTTGAACTAGCAGAGGTTGTAGAGGTTGCAGCTCTACACCGTTATTGTGCATGAACGCCAGGTGCAACGTGTCCACTTTGACAAAAGACTGTATATTAAAGTGGGACAAGAGACGAGTCGCACACTCGGGGGGGGTCTTTTCTACCACAATCATCTGTCTCGTGGCATTGTGCATGTACACAGCTGCCCATACAGTATCACATACACACACATGCATAAATTACGAGCGGACTCTCGGACACCGACACATACTACGCTCTTGCAAAGTCGAAACACACACACACACACACTCACACACAGACACGGCCTGAAGCTGAGGACTTGAGGCTACACTCTGGAACCTGATCACAAAGTCACCTTGGCCCACAGATTATCCTGCACTCTCCTCAATCCGGTTTAACTCAGTGCTGCACAGAGAGCAGCAGCAGCAGCAGCAGCAGCAGCAGCACCAGCAGCAGCAGCAGCAGCAGCAGCAGCAGCAGCAGCAGTGGCAAAGGCTCCTCCGTGTTCCCTCTCAACCTACAAGTGTGCAGCCAAATTAAAGGGGCTCACTTCTGTCTTTGTTGTCATGGACTAAAAAGGGTTTCTCTGTATACTCTGCCGTTGGAAACGTATCTCTGAATCGTTGTGCAGAAAGTATGGGAGGGAGGATAGAAAACCCCCTCGGAGCAGTAAACCCGACTTATAGAAGTCAAGCTTAACTCTCTGCTTGTGAAACAAAAGGAGGAGGCTTGAAGGAGGACTTGGTTGGACGAGGACAAAAGGGAGAAGGAGGTCTTAGATAAAAACCTCAAACACGCAATTGGATGACAAACCTGCAAAACACAGCATTCGGTTTTCGTTTTAGTCTCAAGCTTAAGTCTGGCTGCCGTCCACTGCCTTTAAACTTCCATTTTTCCCATACATTTTCTTATAAATAACCAGTGACAATTTCCCCCCCCCCCCCCCCAGCTTTGATGATGGTTCGCATTTTCACGAAAATCACCGTTCAGTCGATCCGCCAATTATTTATTTTGTCGGAGACAAAGTAGCGAATATGTGACACCTTTCAGGAGCCAATTTGCAACATTCGGGTAGATAAACACTCGGAGCCAAGATAATGACAAAACAAAATGTGCTGCTGACTTCATATCCACAATAACACAGCGGGGTGATGCAACCAGCCTCAACATACAAATCCTCTTCTGTCTCATACCACGCAATACCTCCCCCCCAAACCCCGCACACATCCCCCCTCCCCTCTCTCTGATTCCCTCCCTGCTTGCCTTCCAGACTGGCACTATGCTAATTAAAGTAGCTAGGAGTATGAATTTGAGGGGAGAGTGGGATTAGCTTGATAAGTATCAGGAGTACAGAAGCACTGTACCCAAAGTCATTTAAATTCTAATAATAAGAAACTGTTAGAACATTCACACTGATGCATTGCAACAATTTCTCCCTTGCAATCTGCACAAATCCTATTTATTCCTTTATGAAACATAAACCCACACTGGCGGGAATAGCGTCGCCTGTTGGGTTTGGTTGTCGCCACTCGGCTCCATTGTGATTTGCTCTCTTGCCGCTGGTACTTGACTAATATTATAACAATCGGGGGGAAAAAAATGGCGTATTACCTCTTGATACCTTGCCGTGGGATTACATTTTTTCACTTGTTACGTCGAAAAGTGGTTTGAAAAGCATCGGTGCGGTGGGTTTTGTGGGTTTTGCTAAAGACTTCTGTGCTCGTTCCATACATCAACAGGCGAGCACAAGCCGCAGATAAAGAGAGAAACTTTTTTACCAAATTGATTTGCACGCTTCGTAAGAAAAGCAATGCTTATACCTTATTAGATTCCACGAACTATAATGGCTACGCGCAGAATGTTTATTGGTAATGAAAGAGGATCTATGTGACAGATTTGGTGAATCGAGCCAGTGGCGGCATGCTGAGATGATGAGCTTCAGCCGAGACTCAGAAGTTGGTCTCTTAAGAAACTTTGGTCTAAATAGAGGAGAATGTAATTTGGTTAATCTGTGAGTGCTGATTTAGAGCGGCCTGCAGCTTATATACTGCACCCCCCCCCCCCCCCCCCCCCCACCTGGTCCACTCCTCAGAGGGAGCGGACACAAACGCTGCTCTCTTCCCTAATAGCTCCGAGAATGGCTTTGCCGCCAGCCTCGGTTAAAAGTGAGGGGCTATCAGATGTGAAAAAGTGACAGTGCACAGTGCATCGGCGAAGCATATGCTGAAGGTAGACTTGGCAGTATCCCCTCCCACTGAGACGGTCTGTAACTAATTGCCCGAGAGATATGGATCATATCCCACAATTTGTCAGCCGGGGTGATAAAACCATTGTGGGGCCTGTGATGGTGGAGCAGCACCGGTGGCTCTGCTGAAAGGGGCGGCGGCTGATAAAGATGGATGGTGAAAAGGTCTTAAAATGGCAGACGCATGGGGAATTAGCTCTGTTTATGAGTTTAGGTTGTGTGTCAGCGCTAAGCCAAACACTTTAGCAGGTTTAATTTACAACACTTCAGCTGTGTGGTCGGTCGTCGTGTTTGCACCTAAGCGACGCCACCTGAGCAAACTGCGCTCCGCATCATCCCCCCATGTTTAATGACAAATGGAGAGAGATGAAGCATGACTGTGGACACAAATTCAAGCTAAATGATGAGTCTGTGAGACCCCCGCTGCCCATAGTTTCCCCCCCTCAAACAACATCTGGAAGATGCGTCATTGCAGCTGTGCTGCAGAGGCTTTGCTCACAGGCCAAAGGGTCTCCCCTCTTTTGGCCTATTTGGGCACCCATGTGAAAGACAATCTTCGGAAAACACTGCGACGCAAACACACGCAGAAAATGATCTGCGCTTATTTTATCCTCATGATCTAGATGTTAAAATGTTTGCAATCCAGCAGTTTAGGGATTTTAATTTTCTCAGGGGGCATTTGCTTTGACAAAACAATCATAACTCGCATCAATCGGATAAATTCATTGCATATCTTGTCACAAACTCTTACCCTCACTCTGCAGAGCAATTTTGGGCATTGCTTTTTTTCTTAACCTTCCCAGAAAATTAAGTTTGAGTTGACCTTTCGAGACTTTCAAAGACTTTGAGAATTAGATTATGAGGGAAACAGCATTAACAAATTACAGCCATGACTCAAATTCCTCAGGTTTTCACATGATATCATTTAAGTCTATTATCTCGCAGCAAAGAGACAACAGTCACTCCATTTTCTTTCTTCTCTTGCTTTCGTCTTGAGATATTTTCGTCAGTCTCCATAAATACACACGGAGCTAATACATGCATGGATTATTCTTTAAAATCTGAGGTGTTAATGATGACTATGAATTGTATATGTCACATTTTTTGGGGTTGTGCAGTTGTGTGGCTAACACAAATTTATGGCTGTACTCTTGGAAGTCCACATTTTTTTTCCCTGAATGATATTATTAGACTGTCTATTTTCATTAAACTGTATTGGTGCAGCTTTAAATTCTACACCTTTTTTTTCCACATTCAGCTCACACAAAACACAAATATTACGCTCCATAAGAGACACGAGATCTCTTCCCTTGAGTGAGGCATTAACTGCTCAGACGTTGGACATCCTTGCATGTTGGGGGTTTTTTAAGACGGACAAAGACATGTGTGGAATCAGTTACCCCCCAACTGCATGTTTCCAGTGTGATGAACAGTTAGCATGCAGCGAGGACTTCTGCTGGGGTTCAGAGGGAGTGTGAATGACTGTGGTAAGAGGAGAGCGGTGCCCCAGACCATTTTTTTTTTTTTTACTAGCGGCTGATTGATTAATGTTGTTGTCGGGGCATAGGCTCCCCAGAGAGGATGAGGAACCCCGTGTGATATGTGGAAGATTTTACAAGCAGCGGCAAGCTTCAAAAGTGATGGGGATGAGATCCTGGCCAAAGGCCGAAATGAGAAATCCATCAGGAATGCGTTCCCTTTCTCTCTCCTCTGGTTTTTCCTCCCTCTCTCAGTATTTGAAAGAACAGCTGTTGCCATAACTCTACTGTACACATATTTATTCAATCTCACATACAACCACAGGGCAAGCGGCTGGCAGACGGATCCCCGTTCCTGGGGTGTGAAGATGGAGGAGTATCACTGTCCAAAAAACTCTTGAACATGAAGTCTTAACAGTGAGCAGCAAGTTTCCGTAATATGCACGGTGCAATTTGCAAAAAAAAAATAAGGAATACATTATTTTGAGTGAGTGTGAATTCAGTCAGTATGTGCTGTTATTGCAGTGAAAGCCTCATGGGGGCTTGCACAAGGTGTTCAAGTATGAGCCTCTACAACAGCTCTGCATGCCACAGCAGAGGCCAAATACACGGCTCACAAATATTATGGGAACACTTCATTTGATTTACTGTGCGGTTTTGAATCCAGGGCCTCAGCGGTGAGTTTGGTTTCCAGTGATGGACGTTACATTATGTTGTTGTCAAATAATATTTGTTATCAGTCATTCATCGAGTTGGTTACGTGCGATTAAACTGTTCCCTTTAATCTTTTGTGCAGTTAATTTCGTCTCGTCTGTGATTTTTCAGGACGAAGCTACTGCAGCACAACAATTATGTGTTTAAGGGATCGCTTTCACGCAAATAGGAACGAACACACTGACTAAATGTGGCACAACTTAACCTCTAGCAGTCGGCGTGGATATTGTGCAATAGAGGTAAATGTAATTTTAAAAAAATCTCCACAGACAACCTGACTCTCTGTGTTGCTGTTCCTTATCACACTGTGAACACTTTTGATTGGAGCCGATTTCCTCCAAAGATGTGTCGTTATGAAAAAAAAAAAAATAACTGCTGACAGTTTGCTCTGGGAGTTATCCAAAAAATATCAGGTTCATTGCCTCTGGATAAAAATGTGTTTCTGTTTAGGTTTTTTTTAAATGCAAAAATCCTCCTTTTCTATCCCTAAGATTTCTCAGGAATGGGTTTTTTTCGACAAACATGGAGCAAAAACTGTCCGGCATAGCAGGGTATTACCGGAGATATGAGAACATGTGTTTTCGTGCAGGTCTGTTACGCAGCGTTAACAGTGCGTACACCAGTTCTCTGGCACTACGCGGTGAGTCTCTGACCTGTACTCTGGCCTCTGTGAGTTTCGTCCTCTGAGCCAGCTCCTCTCTGGTGTAGATGTCTGGGTAATGTGTCCGTTCAAAGGCCTTCTCCAGCTCCTCCAGCTGCTCGGCGGTGAAGGTGGTGCGACTGCGCCTCTGCTTCCTCTTCAGGGGCAAGTCGGGCTCCGAATCTACGTCTGAACCCTCGTCCGTGCGGTTACCTGAGGTGAAAAAGAAAAAGGGGAGAGAGGACCATCTGTACATGATTGTGGAATGACAAAAAAAAGTTAAGGAGTCTTTTGTGTGAATTATCTGAGGCACGTTTGAGTAAAAAATGATCATAAATGAGCTCTGACAGAGTTATCTGCTATTTGGAGATTCTTTTGTTGTTGAAGAACTCGAGACTGGCAACATAGAAGATTCAAATGACAGCTACTCCTCTGTCAATACACAACTGGGGGAATATTATCTTAATCTGTGGATATTTATTTAATATAGTAGAGGCCCTGATACACAATCCTGCCTGTGAAAGGGGCCCCAGAGGCTGTGGAGGCAGAGGGCTGAGGGGAGGGGAGCGGGAGTGTTGGTGGGTAGTGGGGTTAATCTGCACAGGACACCTTGCTGCTCTTCACCCTGCTTTTCTCTCACACTGGCCCTTGGGCACACTGCTCATATACATCACAGTCAGAGTGGATATAAAACAGAACACAATATCACACCAAAACCATTCTGCACCGTGTGTTTCCCCCTGTGCTGTCATGAAATGAATCGGAACATCATTTTTTAACATTACTTTTTAGGCATTCAAACTATAAGCTGCGTTTCTGCTCGAGGAATTTAGATACAGCACAAAGATGTACAATCCAGGCCAACAGGGAAATGCTTGACAGCAAATACGCATTACCGCCGCACATTACCGTTATAACTGAATTTAGAAAAATTGCATCATTTTCACCTCCTCTGCACGTCTATTCAAACTACACGGGCCTTTCATTTCGTGTCACAAAATTCACATTTTCATAATTTCCTCATTGAGACAGTGACAAGGCGGCGTGATGTGCCAGCGTTGCTCCAGGCCCAGTTGGATTGCATCACGCACCGTCCAGAAAGTGTGGGAGAGGGTGAAAGAAAAGGGGGATATTGGAGAAGAGGGTGTAAGAAGAGATTTACGCTTCTGACAGTGGCCGCTTTGCAATTCGAGCTCCAATGAGAACTATAATGCTCACTTCAATGTCTCACCTGAGCTAATTCCTGCTGACTAATTTAATGTTTTTCTTTTACGGCTCTGACGTCTGTTTCGAGCTCCGTCCAGACGAGAGACAAAAGAATACTCAAACCTATAGCCTCCAAATAACAACTGTGAGAACAAAAGAGCAACAGAGCTGGCAGAGTCTCAAGGCCAGCTCCAGAGTTTAATTAAACAAGGAATTAGGGGATTATATGGAGACTATCATTACAGGCCACTCCATGAGTCTTCGACGAACATTTTTTGTCCCCCTGAGCTCATGCTCAGTGATTCTCTGTGGATTACATGTGGCCGCAGGACATGAGGCCGCATTCATTAAATCAATTCTCCAGTCTTATCCTTTTTAATAAAGATTGATTCTTGAAGCACGGGCTCTCTCTCCTCTGCAGAACACCCTTGAACATACAAAGTTGAATATGTACATACGCCACACATCCCTTTGTTGGTTTTTTCGTGAGGATGCTTCTATCCGTTTGCCCGTTAACTTGCCATGACGACACTTGAGACCAGCCCGGCAGACAGCAGCAGTGTACAGATCACTTTCCAAAGTCACCTCTGTGTCCTACGAGGAGACCCCCTCGAGTACGAGTTGACTCCAGAGGCTCCGAGAAAGACACCAGAAAGTCTTCCCCTCCTCAAATCATTTTCTCTCCCCTTGCTGTGTTTGAACTACTTTCTCTGACTTTATTTTTTACGAGTAAACCGCTGTGGTAATCTGTGTCACATTTAGCATGCTGTCAGGCTAATGACTGATAAACCTCAAAAGACAATAGCCTGCGTTGCTGCTCTCAATTAAGCCCCACAGAGCCAACACATCTGCTCTTGTACGTGAACCAGGAGCGCAAGGTCGACAGCACTGCCTGTAATGAGTAAGGGAAAATGGAAGGTGGCACACGCTGCATGGGGCCAACCGGGATCAGGGTTGAATGTAAAAACTCATGTATATGCAGCCACACACAGCTGCTGTCCACATTGATCTGATGGAGCCCCCACCGGCTAAATTTAATTTAGACATTAACTTTAAAAGCAATTTAATAAAATCATTCAGATCCATTCAGTTCCAATGTGGTTTAAGTCAATATGTTAACATATAAATGAAATGAACAAGTTGTTTGAAATACAAGACACAATATGAGCAGTTTATTATTTACAGGTAAAATAATATGGTTCGTGGAGTTAAATGGACACTGTGTAGTATTTATGGGTTTATATGACCCAAAATCCACTTTTTTATACATATTATGTGCTCCTGCATTGTCTAGTCGCTGTATAATAGTTTTTGTTTCATTTTCGCAGTGTTTCAAAAAGTCATGTAAAATAACATGGTCGTGGGCCGTGGTTGCATAGCCACTGTTAGCAGCGAGACGCCATGTTTCTACCGGAGCCTGTAAGGACAAACGCGAGAGAACAAATCAAGCGTCTCTTTAATTGTAGCGGAAGTCCCGCCTCCACTCTCTCCGCTTCGTCACGGAGAAAGACGACGAGGACGACATTTGACCAGCTGCGGATACCGTAGCGCTCAGGGAAGGGACGGGGTGAGCAGATTTTGTAAATGTCAGCCTCTCCTCTAGATGGCACTATAAACTACTTACTTCACCTTTTATTAACATAGTTTGTACGATGTACACACGACCCACAGCCAAACTTGATAGCAGCATCACCTGTCAATCATAACCTAGCAGCCAATCTAATTATGATCCCAGGTAGAGGGGCGGGGTTTAGCCGTCGCACTCACAGTGCTAATGCAGCAGAGCCATCATAGCCGAATGTTGTAGGAGAGTCGGTATAGCTATTAACTTTGTGGCCGGTGGTCATTTATGACGCGGTTTGGACTACTGTGCTTCTACTAAAGGTAAATATATATTTATGTGTTTCACTATGCGGTGACTATGTGTTATAGTTTTAAAAAACGGGTGTGTCGCTAACTGAGAATAGCCGCTAGCATTAGCATATTCGTGTTTCACATAGCTGTCAGACTGTTAGCTTTCCGTGTAAAAAAGTGTTGTTAAGATAAGCTACTGCTAGTTGTTTTTGTGTTAATGCTGTATGGACTTACGGTTAGCTGAATTATTCGTTTCAGGACGACGGACGTTTGCTTGGCCGTGACTGAGAAGTGACCGTGAATGAGAGACAGAGGACCCGGAAGGACCACGTAGCCTGCTGGTTACAGACTGTCCGCTGTTGCGTTCTCTTCTTCCGGTTGGTTTTCCCGGACACTCCGCCTGCTGCCAGTTTGTTCGTTGTGTACATCCAGGATTCGTGAGTACAGATTACGTTTTGTTCGCTCCAAAGCAACGACTCGTTTTAAGGGTTTTTACCTTTTCGACTGTAGCTGTGTGTGAGAGAGTGTGGGCCCACATTTTACTGAGGTTTACGAATTAAAGTTTCATTTAAATTGCTTGTGAATCAACAAAGGGGACTTGAGGACATTAAAGTTACACCATTAGTATTTAGTTTTTCCATTAAAGAGACGTTGATGTGTTTATTAACATTGGGAAACAAATATTTTTGTGATACCAAATGCTGTTTATTATTTGTGTACCATTTGTAAATAAATTCCCAATTGTGGGTTTGTTTTTAAAGTATACTTCAGGTATTTCATAAGATAATTCATATTTGGTAACTGTTAATGGGATAAAAGGGTAGATATTCGTCTTCTTCTTCTTCTTATTATTATTATTATTATTATAATATTAAACAAGTCAGTTAAAAATAGGTAACGGTGCCAAGTAAAGTTTAAAAAGGGTTTTAAGAAGTTACAAAGAACTCCTTCTATAGTACTTCTACACCAAGAAGATCTATACTGGTCTGTCATTGGACAGTGGGTGATTTAGAAAGTGGCTAGAAAGCGCTTATGCAAACAAATATTCCTCCAGGACACTCGAGGTCAGCTGCTCATTTGTCCACTAAGCACAAAAAGGTACATTATGATTAGACCTTTGTATAATACAACTGATGTAATTTCCATTCAAAGGGGTATTGATAAACCGCTCATGCCTTGTCTCATTAGTTACCATCCAATTAGAATCTAATTATGTGCCATCCAGTGGGCATGATTACTGCCATGTACTCTCCTCCAGGGGCCCCTCTGTGCTTATGCCCTGATATTGATTTAATATTGTGCCCATTATAAATGAGAATTCATTGGGGCAACACAATGCTTTGTCTGGGTAAGTGCTTGATTAAGCTTGATGATAACACTGGGTATTATTGAGGTAAAAACCCTCTTAACCCAAATTGTCATAAAAATGCCATGACTTATGGAAGACATGGCTCTGGGACAGGGTTTGAGGAGGATCAGTCACTGACCTTTTGATACAAATGCTCTATATTGATAAACCAAACACGATTGAAAGATACCTGATAACATCTGCAAAGAAAGATAACAGTTTTTTCCCCCCCAAATGTGCACATTTGCATATATTATAAAAAGTAATTATAGCGTACATGGAGAAGAACTTAACTGCTTTATTCTAACAGATAATATTACAAAACGAAGCAATCTCAGGTCATTGAAGCAAGTTAACAGTTCACATTTACATTTAGTTTGAAATGTTTTCCAGCTGTGATAATGTACACTATGCATTGTTTAAAAACAGTGTGTTATACAGTTATAAATGAAGGGCTTTCTAGTCTGGCTTATATATAGGCATGCTGGATTGAGTGATAAACAGAGTCATGTGTTTATGTGGGCATTGTTCTTCTCACTCTCAGTCTTGGTTGTACAGTGGTTAAACGCTTACAAGTAACATTGATTGCCTTGTGTCACTGAGGGAGGGTTTGTATTAAAAACCCCACAGATGTGGCGAACCACATTTTCCCTTCCATCCTGCTGTGCTTTCGCTCGAATGAGGCTGTAATTCTGACCAGACCTTTTCGATAAAACGGCGTCGTATCCTTAAAGGAGTAGTTAATAGATTTAGGGTTACTCTGAGGTTTAAAGCCTGCTCCTTGCTCTGATGCTCTGTTGCTGACCTCACACACAAACTCCTCAGACTACAGGCAGATGGGATCCTCATCAACACCCTGACTCCTCAAAACCCTCTCTATATTGACCCCCTCTGAACCACCTCCTCCTCATTTTCTCTTCGAGCTCCTCAATCCTCCACCTTTACCCCCAAGATGCAGAGGTAATGCTGATTAAACACACAGCTGTCCATTTAAAGCCAGCAATGAACCAAGTGATCTGCACAGCTCCACGTTTAAGATGCAAAACAACCGCAATAAACTCCATGTCTACTAGGTTGTTAAAAAGATCCAGTGTATCCAACAATTTAAATAATAATAACAAATGTATTGGCTCTGATTTAAAGAAATACTAGAAATATTCATTGCAAAACAAAACAAAGATGTCACATATCAAAGCCCATGGCCTTGATATCAGCCGTACCTTTGCAGAACTATCCAATACAGAGGGACAAAAACAGACAGGGCTTTGGCAGTGCAGCATTAGCTCATAATGGCTCATTTTGAAAAGCATATTAGTTCCAGCATAATTACAATCAGGCCTCATGCTCTGTGTTTTGCAAGCGTTTACAGGACCAGCCTCTGAGCACCGAGTCACACCAGTTGACTGTGATTGACAGCAGATTTAGTTCAAAATGCTGTTTTTCTCCCTCCCTCTATTTTCCCCACGGGACAAAAATAACACCGCGTCTTTTCTCCCTATTTATGTTGACTTGTTTATTTTGTGCCTACCTTTTGTCGTAGTTGATACTGCAATTATACTTTTTGTCAGTCAGAGGGGGTGAATATCAAAAGGCCTAATTATGCAAACAGGCCTGTGATAAAAGGCATCTGCCTGAGATGGGATCTGCTATCTCTGACATGCATCTGTCTCTCTGCTGTCTTTGCTGCTCCGGGCCTGCATATAAACAGCCTGTCCTCAGGACTGCATGCAATTCAACCACTAACACTGGAGTAGAGCGATGTTTTGGGGGCGGGGTGGTGGTGGTGGGGGGGGGGGTCGCGCAGCAACATCAAATAGCTAACAACTTCCCAATTTGCATTTTTCTGAGAATGGTGTGGCATCAATGCTTAATGCACTTGCCTGTTCATCCCAAAGGGGGTTTGCCAAGTAAAAGGAGGTATGTGATTCAAGGCATTTACCAAAGGATGTATCTGAGATAGGAACCTTATGTGAATACAAGATTGACGACAGCGATAACCGGAATGGTTTAAAGACAAATTCCATACGAATAATCTTCTTCCTGTCGTTATCGCCGAGCTAGAGAAAAACAAAACTAAACATGGAGGATGTTTATTTCTGCAGTTATATTAAGATCAGCATACCAAAGAATTTGTAAAAAAAAAAAACATTGAGTTACTTATCGGAACGGTAACGTATCGGAAAACATAATAATTTTTCCACTGTTTATCAGCGACCTTCTCCAGGCACTGATTTGACATTTAGCCAGAATTGAATCTGGATGAGATGTGTAATGATATACAGTTTATAAGGGGTATTTAAGATTCATCTATCTAAAAATAAAATCATTCTCACCTTTATGGATGGCTGCCATGTCATTCAATGTCTCATGTTGTTATATTAACAGGTGAATGACGCCCAAAATGTATGAGTTACAATCGTGGACAAGTAGAAGAGCAACAACCTGCTCAGAAAAAATCCATAAAAAAGGAACTTTTCCAAAATAAAGGCAGCTGTTAAAAACTTCAAATAAGCTCAACAACTATCTGATGAAAATTCTAAGAGAACGCCGCCTTCTTTTACCACTGCACAACCTCTCACTGGCAGCGTCAGAGTTTTAGACGCTTATACATCAGCATTCCTGAAGAAAATTCCAACACTTTTCTTCTCTTGTCTCATAGACAGAATCACATTCTTTAGAAAAGGAACAGAGGCACTTGAAAAAAGAGAGGGGGGGGGGGGAATAGGGAATATGCAAAGACGGAAGAAAGATGGGAGGCTCTATCATCTTTGGCTCTCACAACAAACAATTAGCCTGCTTTTCTCTGTTTGAGGTGGGGAGAAAAGTGGCAGAGAAGAAGAAGAAGAAGAGGGAGGAGGAGGAGGAGGAGGGGGGGAAACAAGAGAAAGCAGAGGAGACGGACAGGGAGAAGCAGCGAGAGCGATGCTCTTTTATGGCTCTTGTCATATGGATGAAGGCGCAGCGCGTCCATGAGAGCGCTCACCTTCAACAACAGGGCATCCACTGGGCCTCCCGGCCTTTTCAGCCTGGAGAGACGAGCTCCTCAGGGGGCCATTAGAGCATGAATAGGGGCCTGACAGCACTGTGCAGCTCTGCAGGGCATCCATAAACGCTGACATATTGACTCCCCATGCCTCTGCACTGCCTGAGTGTGAAAGCGTGAAGGGCTTGAAGGGTGGGATTCTTTTTCTTTAATATACTACAAACTAAAACTTGCAGTTTAGTGACAGTATAATTTCTTGCTTTTGGCTCCGACACAAGTGCTCTTTTTTGTTTCATTTTTTAATATATATAGACTTATTTTTGTGCATGTATATTATATAACGAAAAAAAAAACCTTCATTTTTTATGAGGATAAATGTACATTTACTTGCTTAATTCGTCCCATGCTCTTCCACTGTGCTGTTTTCTAAAACAAAGCCAGATTACAGAGGATCTAACGGCGCCACATGGAGCCTTAAAGACTCGGATACATAAATGTGAACCTTGTTAGGAAGTATGATGCTGCCAATCACCTCCCCACCAGGTTCCTTCTTCCTCTCATATAGAGCAGAATGTCATCGCCTGAGCTTAAGTCTTTGCTAATTAAGGTCACAGCGAAAGTAATGAAATTAACAGAGAGCACAAGAAAGTAAAAAGAAGCCCATCGGGGGTCTCTGCCAAATGGCATTGGAGCCAGAGCCGCCGTCCCCCAGCAAAAAGCTCTGAAAAACCTACACAGGAAATCAAACAGTAATGTCTCAGGGCCATGAGCTGAGGTCTCCTGGAGGAACAAATCATTTTCTCAACGAGGCCAAAGAGAGATTACTGGACACAGTATAGGAATGCACAGCGGACATTTTTATGTGCCCCAGGGAAGTTTCCCAATTTTCAGGAACGAGGCTTCGGCAGCAAATATTGTGTAAAAGTTTAGCGATGTAGAGGACACTGCAGAGGAGAGAAGGGCTGGAAAGACTGAAAGAAAACTAATGTGAGCTTAACTGAAAAACTAAATTAATGAAAATTGAGGTTTTTATGTTTCTGGTCTATGTGATTGAATGTTATTTTATCCCCATTATCTGACTCTGAGCAGTATGTGAATTAACAATAAATAAATACAGTACAGTTGGTTTAGAAACCTTAAAAAAACTGACAAAGATCTTCACGCACTGTGTTAAAAAAACTAATATCCTAAACCGTGTTATGCATTTAGTGGTTTGTAAGTAAACACATTTTTCCAAATGGAGCCTTTTTAAGTCCAGAAATGAAATTGAGTATTTCCTGTGAGGAGCAATTTTCTTTCTGGGAACAGCAGAGCATTATTGTGCTTGGCATTAATTTCAGATATTCCTCCACACTGAGGGTTTGTAATGTGGCACAGTAGCAAAGCTTTTTATACTGAGACTACATATTCCCCAAGGAGGGAATGACTGACGATGCAGAAATAAGCCCATTAGTAGAAAATAGGGGGACAACATTTGAAGTTGTTATTTCGTCGGCTATAGGACAGGAGCTCCACCCCACTGTTTGGACAACAGCGTTCACATTTTCACTTGGTGGCAAAAAAACACATTTCTGATTTGTAACAGTTAGGGAACATGTTTATTGTCTTTGTGCTTGTAAGAAAAAAAAAATCCCGCACGCAATTAAAACAAATGAATATTTCAGTGGTGAAGCACATCAAGAGCATAAAATGTGAAATGTTCTGGCGTTAAGTAGCATAGGCTAATGGCGATTTTTAAACTAGCAGACCATGGTCGGTGTCCCTCATTCATCACTGGGGGAGAACACGGACTGTGCTAAACGTAATTACTGTTGCACATTATGTGGCCTATTCCTGTATTGTAATAAAATTAGCCAGAAATGCTTTTTTGTCTTTTTCTAATGCCGCTCCACGGTTACCAGCGGTCGGCCATAATGCAACACACTGCCACTTTTCTGTGCCAGCTGTCAGAGTTTGACAACCTTAGCTGCCAAGGCAAATTGGAGGAAAGTACATTTCTTTCAATGAACGATTATGACTCTGACGACCTGCTCATCCATTGCAAAATTTAACATGGACATAATACAGCTTGAGATGTTCTGATTTGCTCTACACGCGCTCATTCTACTCTCCACTTTATTAATGGAGAAAAGGAACAATTGCTTATAATCACCAGGACAAAGATCTTTGTCTGTTTTTTTCCCCCTGTGGTTCCTGACATGTTTTATATTCTCTAAACCACAAAAATAAATTTTATAATTAACGATGACAAAATAAATGCAGACAAATAGCAGTAAATTTGAACCTGCATTAATCGGTATTATGATATCACAGCTATGTTTAGTCAGTCTGAGCCAAAGATAGCAGTGATTTATCTGTTTTGTTCCTCTGGTTTTTTTTTATTCTGCTTTAATCTCGGACATGCAAACTTGTGTCTCCTGACCGATTTGTCCTGCAGAATTACTGCCGGACCTCGAGAGTTTTGAGGACTTAAGTCATGATTTGACGTCGGTGAACCAGCAGCCGTATTTATGTTGTTTTGGCGGATAACCTATCAGGCGAAATAACTTCAATTTATGAAATGACATGGTTAATTAAATCCTGATTACAGCTGAAATTACTCTGTAAACTGATCCCCCCCCCCACACCACCACCACCACCACCACCCACGCTTTGGCAGTTCACCTAGTCAAGACCAAACTAACTGTTTGGAGTTTGAATACCCTAATGCCATAAATGTTCAGAATGATTTTATTGCCTGTTAACATTGTTATTGGTTCTTTTTCGACAACAGTCGCCATTGTGTGTCAAGGTCAAGAGGTCTGTTAATTACGCTTGTTTATTGGAGCAAATGGATTGCAGCAGGAGGTTGAATTTAGCAGTTGCTACCTGAAATTATTTATTTGTCTTTTTTATTCCTGTGTGACCACCAGGCATCAAGATCTCAAAGCAATCTAATGAGTTTCTGTCCAATACCATAGGTGTTTTGCCCCCCCCCCCCTATTAAAACCTTAATCTTCCCCACTGAGAACACTTGTCTCTCCTTGTGCTATTGCAAGGAATCAGCAGTGAGCGATAAATAAATGGCCTTTGGAGAAAACCACTGACCCTCTTGTCAAGTTACATTCCCACTCGAGAGCAGCAGCATCAGTCCACATGTCAACTCGTTCTCTTCCTCGTTTCCCCTGCGATCTTTGCTGAGACACTTGTGTCTAATGAAGTCGATGGAGTGCAATCCCACAGGGGCCAAAGCAGAGCACTGTCATCCCCGCGTGTTGTTTTCCCCCCGTGGACGGCAGGCCGGTGTCCAACTACTGAGATTCATTACAGGGGCTAAATCTATGAATGAAGTGTCCACCGCAGTCGAACACAAACGCACACAGAAGAAATAGGCATCCAAGGGACCCCCTCCAGAGTAAATTGGATTGCCAATACAGCCCACAGACGTTTGAGAAGTCGAGGGGGGAAAAAAAACAAACAATGGAGCAGAAAATAAATACTCCAAAGCCACAATGATGACTCCACTTTGTAAACTAACGCAGTATTGATCGCCATCTTTTTTTTTTTTTGTTTGTTTGTTTAGAAAAGCCTCATCCCTGCTAATAGCTGTCTGAGAGTGTAATCTCTCCCTTGTCCTCCCCCTCCTCTCCTCCCCATCCACATTCCCTATTATGTGCTTTTCTTTCAGCGCGCCTCAAATAGTTTAGGTTCAGTGTCGCACTGGGGGTACAGGGGCATGGGACTAGGGACCAATTGTTTGCTAATGTTGACACCTGCCAGAGCAGGCTTGGTCTATTTGGGGCCCGCCAAGCTGCAAAACTGGATGCTCCCCCTCTTTAGCAAGATTAAGTGTGGGTTGCTGGGGTCACAAATCACTGGACTCCCTCTGATGTTGCGAGGCACAGAGCCAGCGAGTGAGCGGACTAAAAGAGAAAGCTGGAGAGGGAGGAACAGAGGAGGGAAGGAGGATAAAGAGTGACAGTCTATTGTTTGGTGAAAAGGAGGGGAATAATGTATCTTCTTGAGTGTGCTTAAGCAGTGTGTCCCGTCCAAAGGAATCAACAGTGAGTCCACGTCGCTCTGTCTTGCTTTGGGGCCGCATAAATGATCGGGATTATTTCAAATATTTGTTTAAAATTCTGCGTTAACGGCAAAACGTCACTCCGTTTGTGCACTCTCTATATTCACATATCAGTATTTTTTTTTGTTTTTTTTTTTTTGTTAAAGGCGTCTGATTCAGACTAAATGTCAGAATAAATAAACATGAAATGATATATAATTTTTGACAGATGAAGTGCAAAGGCCAAGGGAAAAGCAGCAGACCAGCATGACCATGACAGACAGTGCTCAGCTCCTCCTCCTCCTCCCCTTTTCTTTTGCAGATGTACATTAATGCAGAAAAAGGCAGCGGCTCTTTGCCGCTGCAGAAGCTCCATCTCCCTTTAAAACCCGCTGCTGTCCAGCCTGATCGTGTCAGTTTGAAGGGCCCTATTCAAAAGTATTCATGCATCTGCCTTTGAGGCACAATAGCAGCTAGTTTATAAACTGTCTGCCCGGGCACCCAAAGGCTTTAGTTCTTATTGTTTTCGGCCCCTTAATAAACTTTTTGGAGGAGTTCATCAACTCGCCTGAATGGCCCATGCAGCAAGTCTCAAAACAGAAAATAACAGAAGGGCCTTTTCTCCTCCCTCTTCTTTCTCTCGTCCTTTTCTAGTGGCTGTTCTTTTAACAATGGCGAGAGTAGGCTGTCACCGAGCAGGCAGACATCACAGGGCTTTTTTTGTGCCAATACAAGAAAAAAGTTTTCAACAAAAAGAAGAAGAAGAGGAGAAAGTGCAACAAAAAAAAAAGTGTATATTCACATTTGCAAGGAAGATAAAGGCACTCAGGCAGCATAATACATATTTTCATAAAATTAAATATAAGGTTCATAATCGTGCTATAAAAAAAACAATTTCTTGTAAAGCCCAATTTTTCAACTTCAGATATGCGTTTTTGCTTTTACATAATAAGTCCAAAACTGAATTATATGAAAGTATTGCTTGACACCTGTTAGACAAGCTGTGTGACGGGATGCAATAAAATGTCATTTTTGGCTGTAAGCCATTAATCCACTGTCATACCTTTAAACTCTGTGGGGGGAAGGGGGAAAAAAAATTAGCTAAACTTAAAAGTCTTTAATAGATGTCTGCTCTAATTAATTTCATACCCAATTAAAACAAGGCTACACGGGTCCATGCAGACCTGCCTCTTTAGCCCCCCGCTGCATGCAACTTAGAAATAAAAGCCTGCATGCAGTCCAATTCAACACAAAACACATCATCCAACCAGGCTGCGCTCCCTCCACCACCACCACCACCATCTGACCCAGAAAGGACTCATTGGTTTGCCCCGCTTGCAAAACCACCTACTGTTTCCCACCGATGCACTCGGTGTGTTCTAACACCCTAATTAGATGTGACAAGTTCAACGAGCTGGTTTCAGAGGAGGAAAAGCTGGTCAGGTTATGATTTCCGAGTCAGACTCGCAGGGGAATCTGTGGACAGCTGATTCCTGTCAGCCTCATTCATCTTCTTCCAGGCAATTAGCCATCAAGAGAGGTGGGGAAGGGGAGGGGAGGGTGGATGTGAATGCTTGAGGCTCAACCCCAAACCACAACAACAGTAATAATATTATATATAATCATAACAAGTCACAACTTTTGTTTCAATGAGACTCAAAAATAGCAAAAATACAGGTTAAATGTGATAGGTCATAAAAGTTTTCTGGATTAATCTGCTTTTTTCCCCCAAAATAGGTACAAAATGTATAACTATAGGCATTAAACTGATCCATACAAACTGATATTTTTGATTAAAAAAATAAATCATAACGCCATATATTTTCTGATAACCTTAACCCGAATATTTCAGCCACATATACTTTTACCACTAAAGCCACACCTGTTGGCCTGAACCTGAGAGAGGAAGAGGACAACTGTGACTTTTGCATTTATTTATTTATTTATTTATTTATTTACTTGTGTTGGACTTCAGTGGCGCACACAGAGCGCCGGAGCCCCCAGGGTTGAAAATTGGCGAAATAAAACGCAGACGGAGACGAGAGACGCGCGCACTGCAGAAAAAATAAAACCCCTACTGTTGTGACAGGATACCTGGAGGGCAACACTTCCTCTTTAATTTGTCTCGTATGGGTTTGAGACCCCCAACCAGACATGCAGTCCTTGGAGTTTACATAAGCCTTTTTTATTATTATTATTATTATTATTCTTGATGCTTGGAATTATATGCTATAATTAAATATCATATCATATATATATATTTTTCCTGTTGTTATCACATTAATATTTACAACATCTAAAATGTGTGAGGGGCAAAACAAAGGGCACCTATGGGGTTTACAGCTTATATTCTGACGTTTCGAGCAGGAAATGTTAACCTTGAAAATGCTCCTATCTGCGTCTAACAATGTGTGATCATAACCCCATAAATGGGGTGGATTGGAGGGTGGGGTGGTGGTGGTGGTGGTGGTGGTGGAGGGGGGGGAGAGAGAGAAATTGAATCCTTTTAAGTTATTAAGCAGGAAAGGATTATAAACTCGTCTTTATAAATGAGCTAGAAATCCCCATGTCTTCCTCTGTACACTTTTTAAATTTCCCACAAGAAGCTGGAGAGGAAAGATTGCTCCTTTTCAAGAGACCCACAAGAGATGGAGGGAAAAAAAAGCCATATTTTTTTTTTTTTTTTTTTTTTCTTGCGCCCAGATAGCGGAAGTCGTCCCACATCCCACATGCTAAGCGCCACTTTAATTAATAGACAGCCTTGAGAGGTATCACTGTCAGCCGGGATAATGGCGGCACAGCCACTGTTTGTGCTTCCATGAATATTTTTCTGATGTGATCAAAGTCAAATCAAAATGAATTGAAGCCTACACCATTTTTTTTATTTCTTGTTGAAGGAGAAGGAGGAGAGAGGGGGGGGGTGTATTTTATTTATCCTAATGCTGTCGACACTGACACCTCTCTCTGTAAGACTACACACGCTTTTAGTGCGCTCCTTTTAAAACTTGATGTGCTCTTCATTACCTCTAAACAGCGGGGTTTGCGCGTCGTTACTGCCGCACAGTTCGCTCGTGTTACCTGCGGATTTGTCACGCGGATCGAATATTGCGATTAATATGGCGCCATTAAATTTAATTTACAAAACACATTGTTTTATTTTGAAGCAAATTGCTGCCGACAATCATAATTTTTTTTTTTTTTAAATAACAGAAGCACAAAGCGTGTTGTAATACATGCATAGAGAATTATTTATGAATATAAACACTTCTATTTAATTAAACTATAGTCACAAAATATTTTTTTTTTAAAAAGTAGCCTGACTGCGAAATAAATCATCATTTTATTTATTTTGAATTTAGTGTGTCAAAAACCCTACAGTTCTGCTCAATTACTTAACTAAAATTGGAATTTGTCACAGCATTTTAGACGTATGTAGGCCTCTAACAGAGAAAGCGTTTAATCAAGTTAGTCGTTACTAAGCAACAGCCAGAGTAGGCTGTATACTGGATTACCTGCTATTGATGTTAATGGGGACTTATGTCAGAGTGTACACTGTAATCTGACATAACTCACTTTGATTAGATTGACACCATTTTTTTTTTTTTTTACTGTTTAAAGCCCGGGTCAGAGTTTGCTAATTGTGTGATTATAGAGCGGATTTAGTGTTTATTTTTGGGGTTTAATTTATATTAATCTGAAACGTTGTATTTTTTTATATTTTTTTTAAATATATAAAATGACTGATGATGATGATGATGATTTATTTGACTTCATTTTATTTCTGCTTAATATTATTTTATCGATCATGTACTGTTTTTTTCCCCCCACATTCTGTCCCCTTCATATTAATATATATCTATATTTATATAAAAAAAAAAGAAAAAAATCCAGTGAAATATGGCTTGAGTGGCTGCGGGGACAGGAGGAGGTTAATCCGAGTTTAATGCAGTGAAGCACAGCGCAGGGTCTGGGCTATGATGGGTACGTTATCTCTGCCCAACATTTGGGTCTCCCTCAATTTCCAACCCCGCCAAATAGCTGCGAGAAAGTGCAGATGGAGTCACTCTCAATGCCCGAGGAGAAACCGTTATTAATAGCTAAATAACTTGCCCATACTTTCAGTGAATCTCGACGCGCGCGCGCACACTGTTCCAGATGGATTTGTTTGAAGTGGTCTCTCGCTTCACTCCCCTGTCCTTCTCATTCAGCACGGATTTAGAGCCGAAATATACTTACATTGTATTACCATACACTCAAAGTGTGTGTCAGTGAGGGCCCACGTGTGTTTGTGACGTTGAAAAATAATTTTTCCCCACTTTAAATCACTTAATAATAATGATATCAATAATAATATATGGAGATAAACTTGATATTAACGCGTAATTTCTTGTATAAATGTGAGACTATTTGCAGATAAACAACACAAACTGATGCAGAAATAGAGTATAATTTTCTCCAAAACAATTAAGTGTCTAGGTAATAATTTATTAACCTAACAGTAACCTCCTGCTCTGTCTGTCACACGTCTCTCCATCGCTCTGTCACTTCCCCT
Organism: Microchirus variegatus; assembly: GCF_963457635.1. Taxonomy (NCBI): domain Eukaryota; kingdom Metazoa; phylum Chordata; class Actinopteri; order Pleuronectiformes; family Soleidae; genus Microchirus; species Microchirus variegatus. Next base: position 3,666,588 of record NC_139808.1, on the reverse strand, counting down.
CCCTGACGCTCGGGATTAATAATCCCACGTGGCATCTGTTTAATTAGGGTTGAAGAACCGCAGGTAAGACTGCGATTTGCTCAAGTGTCCATCTCCTGTCTCATCTCTCTTGTCTCCTGTCTCATCTGCCGCTCAGGTTGAAAACATCCATGTGGCAGCTCAGCTTTACGCACAGCAACAGCTGCTTCAAAGTCTCTCTCCATCTTCGAGTGTGGCGCAAAAACAAAAGGATGTCCAAGTTTGTCCAAGCAACCTTACCCCCCCCCCCCCCACAATTATTTGCGCGTATAAAAACTTTGGCACAGAACACACACACACGTGGATGAGGCACGGTGGGTGGGTGGGGTGTCGCAGGATGGTGATCACCAACGATTACCCCCCCCCACCTAAAAAATATCAAAAGATAAACTATTTTCAGCGCATTAAACCATGCGTTTGCGTCACCTCCCACTGAAAAATTACAGTTGAAAAATAAATATTCTAAAGCCAGAGCTGGGGGTAAATCCGTCATGTACACGCGCTGAGAAAAATACGCAAACCTAATAAACAAACAGATAAATATATAAGGTCTTAAAAGCTGGATAAGTAAACGAAATAAGAAGAAGAAGAAGATGGAAAAATCTCATGAATTTAGTGCCCAGGGCGAGCCCATGCACTGTGAGCTGCGTTCTGAGATGAAAGTGGGGGGAAAAAAAAGAAATAAAAGGCTCTGTTTAATCTGTTTTAAAAGCCTTCTCCACATAAGAGCTGCGCCTCAGACGCGCGGAGTGAGCGCCTGATTGGGGATAAATACATTTCTCACTGTGCCTGCGAGCTATTACACCCGACACGAACACAGCCACCTATTCATCAGCCCCATCGTCCTCACTTTAATGTAAGTATTAACCTTATTAAAATGCAGGTAAATCTGTCAACTGCGTTAATACGCACAGATAATTCAAATTGGGAACACTGGTGAGGATGCTTTGCACCAACATCATGAAATAATATTTTATATTTATCCAATAAAATATCTCTAAAAAAAAAATAATAAAAAAAAATCACTAAGTGCGTGGAAACACTGGCGCTATATTTGCGAGAATTAAAAAAAAAAAAAAGGTGCCATTTTTCCTCCAAACACAAATGCGTGGTGTGACAGGAAAAAAAGGGGGGAGACCGTTTTCACGCTATCAAGCGATTCTTCTCAGACGCCATTATCCAAAATTACAAAACTATCTAGCAGCGGGGCGCACTGAATAATTCATCTCCTTTTATGTCTCCTCTTGCCCTTTGTCCAAACTTTTCTCTCTCTCTTTTTGACCCGCTTCTTTTTTTCCAACGTGAATGGACGCGTCCACATTCTCCTCTTTTTTTTTTTTTTTGGTTGCCATTTTCCCCCCTCTTTTTCCGGGATTTACTTTTGTACCTCGGACTCTGAACTTTAGAAAAGCGTCAAAGAAGGGGAGGATTTTTTTTTTTGTTTGTGTGTGAAGTCCAAATTCAAGTTTTTTTTGAAGGCAGTGTCTCTTTTTAAAGGCGTGTTTTTATGTTTATATTTGTATTGTTGTGAGGATGTGCGCACTTTTCCCCCCACATGGCCAAAAAACATCCAAATAAACTAAATAATAATCACAATCAAACGATAAAAACACATATTTCTCCTTCCAATAATGTCAAAAAACTTAAATTAAATTCCACCTATTTATATTCAAATAATAACAATAATAATAATAATAATAATAAATAAAGAGCATGCCGCAGAATGTGAAAGCCACATGACAACAACAACAAAAAAGCTCGTGAAATCATCACTGACAGCGAATACCTGCGTCATAAAAAAGGCTTTATTCACCACCCCTCTCCTCTTAGCATCGCTAATACATCCAATAATAATATTGGACATTGATTTCCTCTTAAAGTGACAAGTGGTGAAATGTCAGCGCGCTGACATCGATTGTGAAATGGGTCAAAACTGTCAGCTGTCGTTTAGGGCTCGTTAAAAGGGGAGTGAATGGATGGAGGAAGGAATTCGCTACACAAATTAATTCTCTGCAGTTAAATACCTTCTGCCAAAGGCTCTCATAAATAATTGAGTAAATGATCAACTGCTGGCTCGGAGTTTAAAAAAAAAACAAAAGAAAAAGGCAGGAATAAATTCTTCGTTTAGCTTTTTTCCCCCATGAGGAACGTGAAGAAGGAATTAAGCATTTACTTTAAATAATAACAATCTGATATTTAGTTACTCCCAGACATATATATAAATAAATAAATAAATATATATATATATATACAAAAGGGCCATATTACTATTCTGTTAACTTACATTTATCACCGAGGATGCCATCGATGCTATGCTTTGTTTTCTTTTCTCCATCTTCATCCTTCTTATCACAGTCATCCTCGTCATCTTTTTTGCCAAATCGGGCCCTCAATACGCGGCTGATGGAGCTCACTAATGGCAACAAAGAGGTAAATGGGTGATTAGCCCCTTAAAAAACCCATAGAAGAACCATAATAAACCTCACAACAGAGACAGGTAAAGCTTTACATGAGTTCAGCTGCGTTGAAATAAAAATAATAGTAATAATAATAATAATAATTTAAAAATAAAGGAAATCATAGAACAAAATGAGCAATATTTAAGTATAAATACAACAATATATAGAGAGAACCACACTTCGGCTTCCTGCTCCACTGACACATTTATTATTATTATTATTATTATTATAATAATAATTATTATGATCAGTAATTGGGGCTTTAAAAAAGGTTGGACTGACAGTGAAGTTCATTCATGGCTGACGCTGCAGTGTTCGCTGGTAATAATGGGAGAGGGAAAAGGAGAAAGTGCAGCTTACCAGATGAAGCCTCACCTGAAGGAACTGTGCTTCTGTCGCACACCCCGTCCTTCAGCAGCTTATCCCGGATCTCCCAGCTGAACATACCCGGGTTTTCCCTCTTGTACTCCTCGATCCGCTTCTCCACGTCAGGAGTTGCCACCTGCTTTAGTTTGGAAAAGGTGTGAAGGTGAAGGAGGTGAGAGGGAAAAAATGGAAGGAAATGCACTTTTAATTAAAAATATACTAGTATGTAAATCTGAAGAAAATAATACATTTAAAAAAAAATAATTGTTAATTGGGAATATTATATTGCCACAACGAATAACAGTGGAAAAGCATGTAGAATATTATATTATAATATAGATATATAATTTTTCGTTGCACGCTCTAAATACTGTACAAATCAATTATCACAATCATCATTATGGGACCTGACGTATCAATATTTTTTAATGTATTATTATGATTATTAGTTTTTACAGTCCTGTAAATTATGGAAATTGACACATTTTTATTATTATTATTATTATTATTTTGAATAATGGACATTGAAAACTAGGTGGATATTATAATAATAATAATAATAATAATAATTCCTCTTAATATTATTATTTTTATAACCATAATTCTAATTATTATATTGGTTCATAGTAATAATAATACTTATTATAGTAATAACCATAGTTATAGTAATTATTATTATGTGTATTGTGTGTATTTTTTCCTCACACCATCAGACAGTGATGGTCCAAGTTCCTCAGGTGTCATCATGTCCCTCACCCCTCACCCTCACCGCTTCTATCACCCTCTGACTCGCTCGTGGGCCGCCACTCACCCTGGGTTTGCTGCCTCCTATGGCTCCCGGACGGATGGATCCAGTCTCCTGGTACCGGCACAGGATCTTGGACACGCATCCGTGGGAAACTCGCAGCTGTCGCGAGATCACGCAGGGCCGGATGCCGTGGTGGGCCATCTCCACTATCTTGTGTCGGATGTGATTTGGCAGCGGCCTCCCGTTGATGAACACTCCGCCGAGCTGGTTCACTCGACCCTGGCCCAGAGGCGTAGAGACTGCGCCGCAACACACAACAACAACAAAAAAACAACCACAAGTCATGATCATCTTTATTCACATGTGAGTACACCGAGTCTCATTCATGTGTGTGATGTTTTTTTTTTTTTTTGCGACATACAGCAGAGAGCCAAATTCACCCGTGGAGGACGAGATGGATCCGGAGGACACTCCAGGACGCATGTCTCACATTTGGAGAGACACTAAACACGCTGACACTTCCCACCTTGATTATTCCTAGGCATGCTGTACAAATATTGATGTGATCCTTTGAGCCGTCTCTCTGCTCTGTGTGTTATTGCCATCTCGCAGCAACAGGACACTCGAGCAAATCCCGCAGCTCGAGTCACTTGCGAGCTACGTGGTTTTTGCGCGTTTCGCTCCAGAGCACTTGAGCACGAACGCGGCGTAATGGGAAAACTGCTCCCATAAATGCATGCAAATACAAAAGTGATCTTTTTTACGCCCATATGTGCAGACGTCTTGAGTGCCTTGGGTATACAAGTTTATAAAAAAAAAAAAAATTACCAATTAAATCGCTTCTGTGTGCGCGCGCGTGTTCGTGTGTGCGTATGAATAACAATCGAGGCTGTAAAAGAGCCCTTTAAACTATAAAGTAGGTCTTCTATTATCATCTCATCTAAATTATAATAAAGGTAAATCATTGATGGAAGGTGTCTAATAATTTTAAATAATTCAGAAAAGGCCTTGCATTTAGCAAATCAATTATTCTGTCATTTAAAAAAATAAAATTAAACACTGCATTAGGATTAAAGATATACATATTACATGTAGCTATTATATAAAAACAGGGATTATTATAACAAAGTTCAGATGAGGCTAAAACATCTATAAATAAATTGTAAATACCTGTGAGATGTTGCTTTTTTCTTTTTAAATTCAAAGTTGTTAAGTTAAATCATCGCTGACTGGAGGTCGTGTTGGTTCACTGCGTGTAGCCGGAAACAAAGTGACCTCGAACACAAACACACGGTGACGCACGAGTTCTGTCACACACACACACACACACTCACACACACGAGTTCAAACACCACACTGTCATGTGTCTTACCTTCCAGTGGGAACCCGGTTCTGGGGTAGTTCTGTCCCGGCCCAGGGCGCATCATCCGAGGCATCGTTCCTGGCAAAGTAGCCATCATTTAAGCTACACACGCACACGCGCACACACACACACACACACACTCTCTCTCTCTCTCTCTGCCTCACACACGCACACAAACACTCTGTCCAAACAAAGTCCAAGAGAAAACACGGGATGTCTTCAAAATGCGCTCAAAAAAAAAAAAAAAAAAAAAAGACGCTCTGTTTGCTGTCAAATCCCAATCCTAGGCGGAGACACTGGATTAGCCCTTCTTCCACCGGGGGGGAAATAAAAGAGTCCTCCGGTGCGATGAATGTACCAAGAAAAAATAAAAAATAAATCAAAAAAGAGTCGAGTAATATTTGGAGGGGGAAAAACACCTTCTGCGCAAAAGAAGCTGCACAATATGGATGAGTTGCACCAAAAGTTGTGAGTCTGAATTTGGGAAGATTGCAATGTTATTCTTTTCTCTGGATGTAGATGGTGGTTCAGTGTAATGTCTGACGGCGGAGGACAAGTAGTTTAAGTGGCCAACTTTTTTCCTGCATGTCGTAGGAGGAGACAGGCGCGCGCTCCCATAGGCTCGCTGGCCTTTCTTTTATGGATGAAAGAGAGTGGGTTTAGCCAGGAGCGCGCGGACCAATCAGAGGCGCGCATTGCACTTTTAATTCACTGCTGCCTCCCTAATAAGACCCTTCACTCACACACACACTCGCGCACACACGCACACACACACACACCACAACCTGTTCAAAATGTTACATCTAAATATTAATGCATTTTTCAAACCTGTGGAATATTAATGCTTTTATGAGATCGTTCTTTCTTTTACTTAAATAAATAAATAAATGTCATCATAAAAGCAAAAATACATACAAATAAATACAAATAATACATTTAAATAATCTGTAAAAAAAAATTCTTAACAAATAATAGAATAAATGAACGAACATCCACATGTATCTTCGCTCAACTTTGACCACACGTGCAGCCATTTGATTCGCGTGGAAACCATAAAAAAAAACAAATCCAACCATCTATAATCGGAGGCAGGAATTTATGTCGTCGTGTGTGAGTGGACAAAGCGGTGTGGTGAAAGTTACAGACTGTTGCCTTGTTAACCTTTTCAATTAAGTAAATGTGCGCAGCGTGAGCGTCTTAATCGCTCCCCACAGCTTTTGTGCCATAATTACAACAGTGGATCGACCCGCTGCTGCTGATGACAACAGGTCGACTTGCCCCGGAGAACACACCATAAGTAATTGCTGAAAGGTAATTGTTAAAAAACGACGCGCCACCATTAGGCTGGAATAGAATAATAATAATAAAAAAAAAAAAAAAAGAGCACATATGGCAGAAAAGAAGAGGTGCATGTGTCAACTCTGTGGGCCCACCGTGCATATAAAATTGTCCCAATTGCCGTGGAAAACACTCCTGGTGGAAGGCAATTTCACAAATAATTTTAGCAACAATTAGGGAGTGTGGAGGGGTGAAATGGCGATTTCACATGCAGATGTGCCGGTGGGAAGGATCTAGTGCCCTGCCGAATAGCTGTGACCCTCAACTCTCGCTGCTTTGCTTTGCTTTGCTTCACATGGGACAGAGGAGCACAAAGAGAGCGGCTCACCCTCCTGGGAAGACGCAGACAGCACTGGATTAAGTCAAGCATCAATCATGTGAGAGGCAGACAATGGCCGAATTTCTCTTATGCTGAACGTGAAAGTGCTCCACATCCCCAGTCTATGGCACTTCTCTGAGAGCTTCAACAGGTATATGTTACAAAAAAAATGTAACCCCCTAAAATAAATAAATAAATAGATGGATTTTTGATATAGCGCAGATTCACGTATATATCGGTATATCAGTATTGGTATCGGTCCAATACCAGTCAAAATCACGGGATCGGATATCAGACGGATAAAATTTGATACAATTCAAAATCAAAAATCCTATATATATATATATGTATAGCATGCTTCACATGCACAGACCGTAAAAGTGTAAATTACAAATCGGCAAACGCATTTTAGCCGAGTCATGTTTGGGCTGTTTATTCCCTCTTTCATTTGTTACACAGTTGGAGAATTATGTCTTTGACATGACGACTCGGCACAAATGTGTCGTTCACAGCTTCATACGTTCATAAATGGACTAAAATGATGGTATCGGACTAGTATCGGTATCGGTTTGTGATATCGGTCGAGTCAAGTCAACTTAATTTCTAGAGCACCTTTAAAAACAAACAAAAGTGCTTTACAGATTTAAAGGCACAGCAACAAAAAAAATGACATAATAGAATAGTAAAATGTTAAAAACTACATAGAAGTGTCCGAGTTCCATATTTTTATACTGAGGTGAAGGCCAAGGAGAAGAGGTGGGTCTTTAAAAGCAATTTAAAGTGTTTGATGGTGGTACACAAAAACACAAAAAAGTGGTATGTCTCATCCCTATATGTGTGTGTGTGTGTATATATATGTATATGTTTGTGTATGTATGCATATATATGTATGTGTATGTATATGTATATATGTATGTATATATATATGTATTTGTATGTTTGTATGTATGTATATATATACACACACAATAACACAATGTGAATCTCCATCGAACCATGTCCACTAGTGGGCGACTCCTGCTTCATGTGTTGTTCAGTTGATATATTGCTTCATAACTCATGTCTGGCCACCTTCTGCTGCCCCACAAACACCAGTGTTGTAGACCCAACATGTGCATGAATGTGTGTGTGTGTGTGTGTGTGTGTGTGTGTTGTGTTTCAGTGCCGCCTGACCACAAACGGCATCTGCATCACGCACAAACGCCCCCGTCCTCGTCACAACACCCTGAAGTTCACGCCGTTTTATCCTGGTTGTTTCTGCAGGGTTCAGCTCAGCGCCTGGTTCACGTAAGTACGTCTCTGCTGCGGCACACACACACACACACACACACAGCCTCATGATACAGTGTCTCCAATCTTATCTTGATCACAGTGATCTTCAAACACTTTCCCCCCATAGCCTCTCATTATTTGTGTTATGGAAATTACCAAAGTTTCTTTTCAGCTTGTAGGTGAACCTCCCTCTACATCTACATGTATTTTCCCATCTTTTTTTTCTCTCTTTTTTCTACACCCAATGTTTTGCCGTTCACATTATGAAGCACAAAAGACAAAAACACCTTTGTTGAAAGGCCTCGGTTTACACTTTATCTTTTTTTTCTCAGAGCTGAACGAAGGAGATAAGTAGAGAGGCATTAAGTACGTAAACATTTTCATTTGAATAGTTCTGTTGTTTTTTTTGTTTTATTGGATCCAAACAAACAACACTTTTTTTTCTATATACTTAGATTATGTATATTAGCAACTGGTATATTAACCATGAAGAGGGGAAATGCTTGAGGGATTAACAATTTAAATGGATGGGAGAGACATTAAAATCTGTAAAACTAGTTTAGAATACAAGAAAATGACTCAAATTACACTAAAACTTTCAGACAAATACATCACTTTTGTGTCTGTGACAATTAGCAAAGCTAATTAGTTTGTTTCCTGAAGCGTTTTTTTGACCCATTTTGTATTATTTCCAAAAATGATTTCCTCTCAGCTGACCTCACCTCTGTTGAAATTGAGTGAACGGCACCAAAAAAAGCTTCTACATTTAATTAAACAGTGCTCATAATGAATATCTGCCTCCAATTAAAAGTGGAGGGAGTTGATGACGCCGTCATCCAGAGAGTGACACACACACACACACACAGGGACATGGCCTGCACTTCTGCCGTCATCACTTTAAGTCGCTGAGACGTTCTCACATCTGCTCAGAATTATCCAAAAAGTGTAATCACTTCCTCGTGGGAATTGTTCGATCGTGACGGCGACGGCGAGGAACGTCTCTGCAGGAGGACACTGCAGAAATGCTTGTTTTTTGTTTTATACCTTTTAATTAAAGAAAGCTGATTTGAGACACACATGGCGTCATGTGTTGCCACCGAAACGGCCCCGTATGTACGGGTCTGACGAGGTGCAGGTTTGGCTAATCCAGAGAGGAAGGGCCCAGGAATTCCTCACACTCATTTGGAACACGTTAGCCCCGATGTGTGAACCTTGTCTGAACTCACTCAGGAACATGCAGGAAATACACAACACACAATATAATGTTCTGTTGAACCATTTCCAATTTTTTTTTTTAAATAACCCTTCAGAGATGCAATCGGGGAAAATCGCTACATCTACAAATCCATCAGATTAATTATCAGAGGAGAGAAAATCACTGTATGAATTGATGTCATGTCGCATCAAGTTCACATTGTTGTCATTTTTGACATTTCAAAGCAATATCTGCTTTAGATCACAAGACTTCACACAACAACAACCTCAAACATTGTATGTTTACACACACACACACACACACACACACACACACACACTCACACACACGTGTGTGGCAGAGGAGCGGGAAAGCGACATGTGTTACGTCGTTATGTTGACATCCGAGATCTGGAGTCTGAGTTATGAGTCACGGCGACATCTATAACTCAGCAAGTGATCAAACACAGAGGTGGAAAAGTTTACTGGCGTTACTGGCATTGAGTAGGTTTTTGTACTTTTGTGCTTTATGTTTTTTTTTTTTTTTGGAAGATCAGTACTGTGCTTTAAATCACATCCATTAATGAGTAAAAAAAAAGCCTGAATTTAAGAAAAGAAAATTCATGCACTGGAATCTTTGTCAGTGAATGGTTAGGACAGGTAAACGATGAAGACTGGTAAATGATGAGAGGTGAATGAAGATGAGGACAGGTGAACGATGATGAAGGCAGGCGAATGATGAGGACAGGTGAATGACGAGGACAGGCGAGTGATGAAGACAGGTGAACGATGACGACAGGTGAATGATGGCGAGGACAGGTGAACGATGATGAAGGCAGGCGAATGATGAGGACAGATGAATGACGAGGACAGGCGAGTGATGAAGACAGGTGAACGATGATGAGGACAGGTGAATGATAAAGACAGGTGAATGATGATGAGGACAGGTGGACGATGATTTAGACAGGCAAATGATGAGGACAGGTGAATGATGATGAGGACAGGTGAATGCTGAGGACAGGTGAACGATGATGAGGACAGGTGAAAGACTAGGACAGGTGAAAGACTGGGACAGGTGAATAATGATGAGGACAGGTGAACAATGATGAGGACAGGTGAAAGACTAGGACAGGTGAATGATGAGGACAGATGAATGACGAGGACAGGCGAGTGATGAAGACAGGTGAACGATGATGTAGACAGGCGAACGATGATGTAGACAGGCGAATGATGAGGACAGGTAAGCGATGATGAGGACAGGTGAATGATGATGAGGACAGGTGAATGATAAAGACAGGTGAATGATGATGAGGACAGGTGGACGATGATGAGGACAGGTGAATGCTGAGGACAGGTGAACGATGATGAGGACAGGTGAAAGACTAGGACAGGTGAAAGACTGGGACAGGTGAATAATGATGAGGACAGGTGAACAATGATGAGGACAGGTGAAAGACTAGGACAGGTGAATGATGAGGACAGATGAATGACGAGGACAGGCGAGTGATGAAGACAGGTGAACGATGATGTAGACAGGCGAACGATGATGTAGACAGGCGAATGATGAGGACAGGTAAGCGATGATGAGGACAGGTGAATGATGATGAGGACAGGTGAATGATAAAGACAGGTGAATGATGATGAGGACAGGTGGACGATGATGAGGACAGGTGAATGCTGAGGACAGGTGAACGATGATGAGGACAGGTGAAAGACTAGGACAGGTGAAAGACTGGGACAGGTGAATAATGATGAGGACAGGTGAACAATGATGAGGACAGGTGAAAGACTAGGACAGGTGAATGATGAGGACAGATGAATGACGAGGACAGGCGAGTGATGAAGACAGGTGAACGATGATGTAGACAGGCGAACGATGATGTAGACAGGCGAATGATGAGGACAGGTAAGCGATGATGAGGACAGGTGAATGATGATGAGGACAGGTGAATGATAAAGACAGGTGAATGATGATGAGGACAGGTGGACGATGATGAGGACAGGTGAATGCTGAGGACAGGTGAACGATGATGAGGACAGGTGAAAGACTAGGACAGGTGAAAGACTGGGACAGGTGAATAATGATGAGGACAGGTGAAAAATGATGAGGACAGGTGAATGATGAGGACAAGTGAACAATGAGGACAGGTGAACAATGATGAGGACAGGTGAAAGACTAGGACAGGTGAATGAGGACAGGTGAATGAGGACAGGTGAATGCTGAAGACACGTGAACGATGAGGACAGGTGAGCTATGATGAGGACAGGTGAATCATCATTACAGGTGAAGGATGATGAGGACAGCACTTTAATTTGTAAAGGTTTGCCTTTAATTGAAAACAATTCATGTGAGATTTGTGTTCCCTTGTCCTTTTTGCACGACGCAAGAAAGAAACCCAACGTTGTTAAAAAAACAAGCAATTATTTCTTTTCTTTTTTTTTTACTTTCACTTGAATAAATTTTTAGGCCAGTTCTTTTACTTACACGTAAGTAAAAATGCATCAAAAATAGTGGTTCTTTTACTTGAGTAGAATATTTCACCTTGACCTCTTTCCACCTCTGTCTCTCTCTGACAAACTAGACAAGGACACGTGAGAAAGTGTGGTTCTGTAACGAGAAGACAACACAGTTATACTCCAGCTCCGGAGCAGAGAGTGAACGTCGCCTCTTTGTTGCGTTTCCATCATCGGGAAGATCAGCGCTGCACAAACTAGTGTGGGGGAGGGGGAGGGGGGGGGGTGACGTCACTCTCACACTGGCAGCCTCAGCTGGACGAGTGCAGGTGTGGGTGCAGCAGTGGCTCCCCGAGAGTTGATCGATGGCAAAGTGGGTGACACCCTGTCACTGCTCATTATAGTGTGAATTCCGTTCCCTCAGTAACACCTTCGCTTGGCGTGAGCAGCACAAACTAGTGACGTGACACCGGAGCTAGAGACGCAAATCAGAGAGTGCAAATCCAATTTGATCCCTGAGGAACAGGTGGAAGACATCGGAGATGGTCGACGGTGAAGCGCACAAAGGGGTCGGGGTTAGTCTGGAAAATGGGAGCCCATCTCGTGCTTTGAAGCAAGGAAGACACTGAAGGAACAAACAAGTAGAAAACACGAGGCACATGACAAAGCACTGCTGATGGCTGTTGTCCCCCGAGCGTCTGACGCCGTTCGAACACTGCTCCTTTATCCCCACTTAAACAATAGGATAAGGAAGCTCTTATCACCTCGCAGCAGAGCTCACCTGTCCACTTGTGTTTAATGGGGGAAAAGAAACCCAATAAATCGCCTCCTTCTGGTTTTTTTTTTACTGTCACGCGGCGTGAGATCGCACTTCAAAAGCAACCAACCAGCCCCGTTAAACGTCGGTTTACATAAGGATGGTCGTGAGAGTTTAACACGCTTACTCGCGTGTAAACAAGGTACCGTGTCGCGGCCAAACCGCGGCCCATCTCTGGTCTTTGATGATTCGCCTCAGACTGGCACAAACTCCGTCGAGATATGGCGCAAACCGCTTTAAATGGTGCGTAACCTGTCAGAGCCGCCCACAATATCCCCCGAGATAAGGCTTGCTTTTTGGTTTAATGTCAGGGGAGTAATCTCGGTGTCGCTATTGGGTATTCAGGTTATAATAAACACCCCCCGAATGTGAAAGATCACAGATGAAGAGAGATTTCCCCCCCGAAGCGTGCGTGCGTGCGCGCGTGTGAATCGGCGAACAAGCAAATCAGAAAGAATTTGACTTTGATGACATTTGTTGCTCGTCTTCCAAAGATTTCCTTCAAAGGTTTTCCTAAAACAACCAGAGGCATCAGATTATCAAATTATATATAATACAATAACATCTCTACGTATACGTGAACATTCCTTGAATTTTAAACTCCGCTCTGTACCAATTCACCTGCGCTCGCGTTCGGCCAGTGAAGGAACACTATATGGGATGCTGCTATCGTTTCATTTCCAGTGGCCAGTGTTACAATCCATTTTACACAACCCCAAAAAAATGCTCTGTGTGTGTGAGAGAGAGTGCGTGTGGGGCATGTGATACAACCGAGATGCTTGGGTATCACGCTCTGATGTGCATGCCAAATCCACTTGTCCTCTCACACAACCCACCAGTGTGGCTCTGCAGCTTCAGCTCCGCCAGCAGAGGTCTGTGGAGAGCAGCAGCAACAATGTAACGTGGTGCACTGACGGAATTTGAGGACATAGGAAAATATTGAAAAGGCGTTTTTTTTTTTGTGGATTCCCACGGTCCACAGAAATTACATTGTTCAATTTATGAAATGATTCAACTTGGTTAGACTTAATTCAGTTTTCTGTAATTTGACTCTGTCTTTCTTTTGAAATAGTGCCTTTATTGTGGAGTCAAATACATTTTCCACTAATGACAATAATGTTTAACCTAAACTATTGCATTATCAGCTCTGCTTTCCGTGTCTGTTATTGACGCCATCACTTAACCCTTAATGCACTCTCGGTAAAGTGCTGTGGGAATAATGCACGACTCCTTATATGGACATCCTGGGGCTGTGTGTTTATAGGTCACGTATTCAGGCTTTAAAGGTACAATATGTAGTATTTATGGGTTTATATAACCCAAAATCCACTTTTTTATACATATTATGTGCTCCTGCATTGTCTAGTCGCTGTATAATAGTTTTTGTTTCATTTTCGTAGTGTTTCAAAAAGTCATGTTAAATAACATGACCGCGGACCGCGGTTGCATAGCCACTGTTAGCAGCGAGACGCCATGTTTCTACCGGAGCCTGTAAGGACAAACGCGAGAGAACAAAACAAGCGTCTCTTTACTTGTAGCGGAAGTCCCGCCTCCTCTCTCTCCGCTTCGTCTGCTACGGCCGCGGTAGCTCCGCCCTCTCCCTCACCTCACGAACCTCATCTACTGACACGGAGAAAGACAACGTTTGACCAGCTGCGGATACCGTAGCGCTCAGGGAAGGGAGGGGGTGAGCATAGCAGCAGGTCTTTGTTGTAAATTTCAGCCTCTCCTCTAGATGGCACTATAAACTACTTATTTCCCCTTTAAAAAAAACTACCATTTTGTTCGTCTTCTTATGTGTTGTTGTTGAGTCAAAGTTATGATTCATTTTATGTCCCATTTTTAGTCGTGATATAACGTAGCATGTGCCGAAGTCACAAAATCAGACCCTTTTTCTTTTGTTTTTGTTCATAAAAACGAGCAAAAGTGAACTTGTGACGTATTTCAAAATATCACAAATTCAAAAGTCTTTCTTTTCACTGTTTTCATCTTGGATTGCGATATGTTTTCTTTTTTTCTTTCTTTCTTTCTTTAAAAAAAAAAAAAAATCCTCTTATTAAATTGTTAGTGTCCATCTAATATGATTTAGCATGTCACAAATGATCTGATAATGGCATGATTTAGGAAATCCCCCAACTAAATGTGTGTTTTACAGCCTGTTCAGGACAGAAAAACCTCTTCCCACTGTTTTTGCGAGCTTCTCATGTGCACTCATACACTCTTAGAAATAAAAGTGCTAAATAGAACCACATAAGGTTTTTCGGCTTGTCCTCATAGGAGAACCACCAAGAACCCCTTTGCTCTGAATCAAAATGGTTCTTACTGGAACCATTAGTGTTACCAAGAACCCTTGAAAAATGCTTTCTTCTGGAAAAGGGTTTTTCCGAAGCAAAAGGTTCCAGGTAGAACCTCAGCCCTTGTTGAAGAACACTTTTAACCTTATTTCTAAGTGTATGGTTTCATCCCACAATTCAAAGGCATTAAAGTGAACCACAGAGTCGGTGTAGACCACATTTGAGCAACACCGACTTGTTAATATTGCCTTTTTTATGTTATGGGCTTAAAGTGGCTTAAATATAAGTGACATTGGGTATATTATATATATATTTTAGGCAGAATAATAGACCTTTTCAGTCACAGGCGCCGTATGACCTCTTGTCTGTGAGCTCTTTGTGATGCCCTCTCTGTCCGGGGCCAGAGCAGAGGCAGCCGTTATGGTTTTTTTTGCAGCGAGCACCTCATGGAGAAAGACAGGGATTCAGTCACAGATAGGAGGGTCAAGTGATCTCCCTGCTCTGGAAAGATCCTGCAGATGGCTGTGGTGAGACTAATTGTGATAGCATGCAAAATGGAGGCACTACTTTTATCTTCATTAACACAGAGACGTTTTGTTTTTCTACGATTTGTTGACTTTTTTTTTTTGCAGCCACTGATTCGAGCAGAAAGCGTTCCGTCTTCTTTGGAAGTGAGAGACATGTGGTCGATCGCCCCGGGCAACAAAGTAGTGAATATTATGGGTAATAGATTTGTTGTTGATTTTAAGTCCAAAACCCTAAAAAGATAAGACAATATGGCTGAAAAGTACAAGTCTCAAACAGCAGCTGACAACCTTCTTCCCTAAAAATAAAGATAATAATAATAATAATAAAAATCCTTTCATACAATGATTGTAGCTCACAGTGCTTCACAATATAAGGGAAAATAAAATGTAAAATGCAAATACAACAATAAAACACAACACAGGGTGGAAGGAAATACGAAAAATCCAAAGTCAAAAAGTAAAACCCTGTCTTAACTTTGAAATAAAACAAAATATGCAAATAAAACAGTAAAATACAACACAGGGTGGAATGAAATAGGAAAAGGCTCGAGTCAAGAGGTTAAAACCCCTGTTTTAACTTTAAAATAGACAAAAATGCAAATAAAACATAACACAGGGTGGAATAAAAATGAGCTACACTCATAGAAATAAGGGTTCCAAAAGTGTTCTTCTACAGGGGCTGAGGTTCTACCTGGAACCATTTGCTTCCAAGGGTTCTTGGTAACACTAATGGTTCCGGTAAGAACCATTTTGATCCAGAGAACCCTTTAAAACCCCTTTCCTTAATAAAGGGTTGTAAAAGGGTTCTTGGTGGAACCCTCCGAAACGGTTCCAGGTAGGGTTCTCCTATGAGGACAAGCCGAAGAACCTTATATGGTTCTACTTAGCACTTATTTCTAAGAGTGTAGTTAAAGCTTGAGTAAAGGGATGAGTTGAAAGTCCATACTATATACATGCAAACACATGAACACAATAATAAATCAGAACCTGACCTCACGCAACATAATTACATACCACACACACACACTTTAAACATTAACAAATTAATTATACATGTTTATTCACAAATTACCATGGGGCTATCAGGGAGATGTTGGTTGTCATTCATCGTCTACTACACACACAAGGACACTGTCTGTTCATCTACCTTAGAAAATGTATTATTTTGTGCAAAAATGGTGGTCAGAAATCCACAGCAATTCAGTGGTTCACACAAGGACTCACAACAAGGAGTTTTGTGTTGTATTTTAACGTTTTAAGAGGGAAAAAAAGCAGATTTCCAAGCAACGTTTTCCGTCTTCTGATGTGCACTCATATGATTTCATCCCACAACTCACAGGCATTAAAGTCAGTGTTGCTCAAATATGGTCTACATGTCATTGTGAATATTGCCTTTTATAGTTGATGGGCTTAAATTGGCTCTAAAGTTGAAATAAGTAGGTAGAAAACATGTTTTTCAAGCCTTTAAGCGTATAAATCAAGGGTTCTCAAAGTTCTGATACCTGAGGGCCAATTTAGGAACCCAACATTGGACTGAGGGCCGCCAAGGGAAAAAAAAAGGGAAAAAAATAAATCACATTTGTAATAATTTTAATGACCAGATTGCAGTTCTACAGTTTAGCGTTAAGTAATATAAGCGTTAATATAATGTAATTTAAGCATTAATATAATAACGCTTTATAATTTACTGGGTAATTACCCAGTATTTTGGCCATTGTTCTTACCTTCTAATTACAGGTTAATACCGAGTAACACATTTATGTTACCATATATTTACTGGGTAAATAGCTAGTAATTGGTAGCTGTAGCTACCTGCTTATTACCAGCTTATAACCCAATAATACACTCAAATTCACCATATAGAAACCAGGTAAATACCCAGTATTTTTGTTTACACTTATTGGTCTGTATCCAGTAATGTCCAATAAACATTTAACAAGCTTACTAGCGCCTGGATTAAAACTATCAACTGTAATTCATTGCGGGGCCGCCAGAAATGTTTCTGCGGGCCGCCATTGGCCCCCGGGCCGCACTTTGAGAACCAATGGTATAAATGGACACAATTTAATTAAGTAAAGTCCCCTGATTAGTTTGCATGTCAATCTTTACGGTTATATATCTTATTCTTATTTGACTGCGCAAGTATTGAGGGCACAGATAACTAACTATCTGCTGACTTTCATGGAATCCTGCTTTCGAGCAATCGTTCTTCTGAGAACATTTATGCATGCTGTCATTAAGAGTGAAACGACTCGTTGTCTTCTTTGGTGTTTCAGGAAAACTTATTATTATTATTATTATTATTATTAGCATTGTTCTTTCCCTGAGACAAGATAAGAAGAAGTATTTTGTCGTCACGATGACCACATAAACAACTTTATATATACCAGTGTTTCTCAATCCTGGTGTTTCCCTGCTCCAACACCCGATTTTGTTCGGAAAGCGTATCACTGCCACTGTATCACGTTATAAATGACAGAAATAAGGGTTCCAAAATGGTTCTTCTACAAGGGCTGAGGTTCTACCTGGAACCATTTGCTTCTGAAAAACCCCTTTCCTGAAGAAAGGGTGTTTCAATGGTTCTTGGTAACACTAATGGTTCCAGTAAGAACCATTTTGATCCAGAGAACCCTTTAAAACCCTTTTCCTGAATAAAGGGTTTTAAAAGGGTTCTTGGTGGAACCCTCCAAGTCTTGGCTCCAATTCTTGGCTAGCCAAAAAGGGTTCTTCTATGAGGACAAGCCGAAGAACCTTATGTGGTTCTACTTAGCACTTTTATTTCTAAGAGTGTTGACTCGTTTGTATGATTCAAATGAGACATGAGAAACCAGAGAAAACCCATATTCACACGGGAGAATCAAACCCCGGGACAAAACTTCATTGACAGCCAAATATCTGCATTAATTATCATCTTTACTCCATAATAATGAACAAAAACGTGTGTTTTTGGTCATTTATCTGCGTTCACATCCAAGCAAATAGAGGAAGAGTTTTAGTAAATGCAGAAAACTAAGAACAACAAATTGTTTCTTTCAGCTCACAGAGGTGATATCGCTCACATCTTCCACATAATCAAATTAACTTCTCCTCTTAAAGCAGACCTCTCTTAACTTTTTTTTTACGAGGAAAAAAAATATCTGGTCATCTGAGCGTCTCTAACTGAGCTGTCACAGGCGATTAGAGGAGGAACAACTCGTCTTGGTATCCCAAAGAGCATGAGGTCCTCACGAGAGAGTTATCCACGACGAGAATCAATGTCACCGTTCAGATAATCACGCATTGCTGATTCGCCGTGTAAGATGCATTTCGTTTGCCGCCTCGCTGTGTAAAAGCCTCTATTCATTTTCACATTTTCTACGCGGAGGACAACGTGGTCAACTCGATCGCGGCGCTTTCCTTTAAAAAAAAAAAAAAAAAAACTCAGATCCCTGCTTGTCTGGATAAAAAAGTGCCAACGCTTCTTCGATATATTTTTGACAGTATTCTACTTTTGATTCCTATGATTCAATTGTTCAATTAGTCTGTGATGTTTTCTCTCCAGACCGGCTAAATTAATCTGCGCTAACATCACAGCTACAGTGTCGTGCATTAACGCTACATAATTCTGTGCATGTGTCAGGGAAGTATCCAGAATGAGGATACAGGGATGCAGCCATTATGGACGCCAGCATGCTACACTCTTAGAAATAAGGGTTCCTAAAGCGTTCTTCTACGAGGGCTGAGGTTCTACCTGGAACCATTTGCTTTTCCCGAAGAAAGGGTTTTTCAAGGGTTCTTGGTAACACTAATGGTTCCAGTAAGAACTATTTTGATCCAGAGAACCCCTTTAAAACCCCTTTGCTTGAATAAAGGGTTTTAAAGGGGTTCTCGGTGGAACCCTCCAAAAGGGTTTCAAATGGAACCTTTATAAAAAAGGTTCCACCTCGAACCATAAAGGGTTCTTCCATGAGGACATTCGGCGTAGTTGTAGTTGAAGGCTTGAGTTAAAGGGATGAGTTTTAAGTCCATACTACAGACAAACATGCAAACACATGAAAACATAAACACATTAACACAATAATACACAATCATTTTTTATATAGTCTTAGTGTTAATATCTTTATTTTGTACTTTTTTTAAATGCATGCTTGTTATTTATTATCCTTATCTTTACTGTCTTGCTGTTGTAACGCTGTGAACCCCCCCAATGCGGGACGAATACAGGACTATCTTAACTCATCCTACCTTAAAGGGTTTTAAAAGGGTTCTTGGTGGAACCCTCCAAAAGTGTCCAGGTAGAACCTTTTTTTTTATTATAAAGGTTCCACCTGGAGCCAAATACCTTATATGGTTTTAGCACTTTTATTTCTAAGAGCGTACCAAGCGAGCGACCGCGCGCGATGTTGCCATGCATTAAGTGGCACAGCCTTGTTCTTATCCTTCACTCGAAGCATTATTTGAAAGCGATTGAAATGGGAATATAATCAATTCAAATAGAAACATAGGAAGGCGTCTTTGTCATGAATAGTCAGTGATTTGTGTGTACGAGGAGTCATGGAGGGACAGTGGGATATTTTCAGTTCTGCAAACAAGGGCCCATCTCTTCAGTGACCTCTCCTCACACACACACACACATAGAGAGTGTAGGAGAAAGAGAAAAACAAGCTTTACACAACAGGAGTGTGAAATCACCATGTTCCAAGACTGTGGGTGAGGAGGAGGAGGAGGAGGAGGATGGGGGGGGGGGGGGGGGGGGAGAGGCAGAGCAGTGACCCCCTGAATTCATTCAGGAAGTCAGAGTGTCTCATTTCATCTGGGGTCAATGGTGGAAACTGATTTGAAAAACCCTGTGCTATACCGATACACATGGAATAAAATAAAAAAAAACTCTCCACACACACATTAAACAATGTGCAGGATTATACACCAGAGAGCCTTATTTACGTTTCACTATAGATGATATTAATCTCAGTTCTAAAACCAAACAAGCGTTTCATTTCAGCCCCATTAGCTCCGTTATTACTAGAAAAAAAGCATTGCATGAGGTGCAGATTATTGTTAAATTCACACATGAGTTTTAGGTATTTGGCTGCATTATCCACAGACACGTGTAGCGTTAGCAGCTAGACATTCATTTCCTAATTAAGTCGATGTAAATGTGGTACAAATTTGCAAAATTAATGTACATATGCGATGTGATTTTACATTACTGGACTGTTTCATTGTACACACAATAATACAGTATAGCACTGTGTAGATTACTCATTATGTTAACATAATTGCTTGTATTTTAATTAAAATACTTCACCAACAGTGGCTATATAAAGTGGTTAAGTTTATCCTCATTTCAAATTCCTATGTAATAATTCAATAGTTCGATAAAGCTGCTTCATATTTACTTTCAGTATTTGTGCTTGCAGGGTTTAAACACTGAATATCAAAGTATTGCTTTGTCATATTTTTTCAATGTGTTTTATTACTGTGAAGTCCATATTTTTTGCAGAACACCACTGCCTTGCAAAGCTTGTTGAAGAGGCCAGATGTGTGGTATTGAAAATGTCTTCTTTTTCCATCTGTAGTGACAGAAGACTTGTGGAATAGTCTGATCAGGGAACTTCAAAAGTGTCCAAAACCACCCGAAAATTAGATATCAAAGAAAGATTTTCACAAAACACTAAAGGTACTGTGGAATGATGTGGCTGAAAAGTTGGTTTTATGTCTTAGCAAACTTCTATACGAGCAAGTTTAACACATTTAACACGTGATTGGGAAATAATGATAACGATATGGTCATTATAACAGATTAGATTAAGAACCCTTTTAAGTCCCGCAAGGGGAAATTCAATTCTGCAGTGAGTTAGTGAACACACACAGCACACAGTGAGGTGGATAACATGCTAACCCAGCGCAGTGAGCTGCCATGCCAGTGAGCGGCGCTCGGGGAGCAGTGAGGGGGTTAGGTGCCTTGCTCAACAGCACTTCAGCTGTGGACTGGTCGGGGATTGAACCGGCTACCTTCCGGTCCCAAGCTCGAAGCCCGAACCACTAGGCCACACTGCGAAAGTCACCAGTGTTTTATGGCAAGATTAAAAATTATGTGAAAATTACTTTTGTAGGTTGATAGAAGTTTAATTTTATTAACTTTTCCAACTGATTTTTGATGTATATTTTTTCTATTAAATCAATAGATTGTTCTAGAACCACTTAGTTTACAAAAAAATAGTATGTGCACTGTAAGCTACTTTGAGAAACGTTTTTTTGTTTGTTTTATTTTTATTTTTTTTAAATCGCGTTTCAGGAATGTTTTAAGCGAGCTATAGTTAAATAAATTAATAAATAAATGTAATACATAAATGTTTAGACATAAAACATCTGCAAGTTCACTGTCGGTTCAGAAAAATAGTGCTGCATCTGCGCCATCTAGCGTCTACAAGAGGCAACACGTTAAACGTTAAAAACCGGAACCAGCTGCGTCACTTCCGATTGAAAAAAAAGAAGCTAAAAACATGGCGGCTCACAGGCAAATGTCACATTACTCCGTGTGCTGAAAACAAACAGTGAATAACATCTGTTTTTTGAAATATCTGGAGCGTAAACAGGTGGAGAAAGCTGCGGGGATTTTAACTGGACTTCGTCGGAGGTATTTCGTAATTAAATGTGCTAATTTATGTCCTGCATGTAGCGTAGTAAGGTGCTCGTAAGTTAGCCGCTAAGTAGCCAGAGACGTCATTGAATGCGTCATGTAAAAATGTGTTGTTTACATCGTATTTCATATCGTACTACATGCCAGACTACAGGTGTTTTATTTACTTTTTTTTTTGTCTTTTCCAGATATACTCGAGTTTACAAGATGGTCCATTTATGTGAGTATGATAAACAGGCACCTACACACTCACCCGCCACATAATTAGGTACACCTGTTCAGCTGCTCATTAAACGTAAATATCATATCAGCGGGTCACATGGAGGCAACGTTTAGATATGTAGGCATGACCTGCTTAAGTTTACAGCAACAGAATGGGCAGCATTTTTTCAGGGGGGAAATACCTTATTAATAATGTTGACAAAGGTAACCAGTTCTTACGCAGCATGGAAAAGTATGGAATTTAATTTGAGTAATTTCCAGGTCTGGATAAGTATGAAAACAAGTATGTTTGTGTTGTTTCCAGACTGTTATATCACTGTCTAAAATTAAATATATTACTATATACAAATTAAAACATGTTACTAACGCAACATAGCCTACCTGTAGATGATATGAAGCTAATTAAGCTGGCTGTAGAATGGTGTCGAGTTATCATGGTTACCGTTTCTGACTGCGATTCTCATTTATTTATTATTTTCCATACGTGTGGTCGAGCCAGCCACCGATTGTCGGCAGCGACAGTGTCATGTGTTGTTTTCCAGTGAAGGATTTTAAAACCATCCATCCATCCATCCATTATCTACCGCTTTATCCTCCACCAGAGGGTCGCGGTGGGTGCTGTGCCTATCTCAGCCGACATTGGGCGATAGGCGGGGTGCACCCTGGACAGTTCGCCAAGTCCATCACAGGGCCACATATAGAGACAAACAACCACTCACACACTCACACCTACGGTCAATTTAGAGTGACCAATTCACCTAATCCCCATATCGCATGTTTTTGGACTGTGGGAGGAACCGGAGAAACCCGCGCACACACGGGGAGAACATGCAAACTCCTTGCAGAAAGGCCCTTGTTCCGAAGATGTTCCAAACGGGTCTTCTTGCTGCAAAGGCAAGAGTGCTAACCACTACACCAACCGTGGGCCATTTTAAAACCATTTATTTACATAATAAGCATTTAACAATTGGTATTCAGATTTTTAATTAATATTGATGTAAAAATCCTCTGAGAAGTCTGGAAAAGTATGGAATATTGAAATGGAAAACGTGTAGGAACTCTGGGTAACTCGAATACCAACTGACAATATTTGAAGGGGCATCTTTGAATGTTCAACCGTGAAGCGGTTGGTCCACGGCAGCAGACGTCGCTGAACACTAAAAGATAAGTTGTTGTTGCCAATTATGTCTTTCTGTCTCAAATCCATCCATTCATTTTCTACCACTTTATCCTCCACAGGAGGGTGTGCTCAACCTGCGGTAATTTAGTGTCCAGTTTACCCTAATCCCCCGTATTGCATGTTTTTGGACTGTGGGAGGAAGCTGGAGAACCTGGAGAAAAGCCAAATACACACACAGGGGAAGAACAAGAGTGCTAACAACCACTACTACACCAACCGTGTGACCTCTGTGCCAAAAATAAAATCATTTTGTGAATGACCATGTCATGCTCATACATTGCGCTTTGCTATCGGCTTTATTACCAGACTTTGATCAGTGCCTTCATCTTTAATTGAACTGGTAATCATAGCCGTAAGCCCCTCGTAGCCACACCGTCACACATGGGTGTAACAAGTTACAGACACGGATATTGCATACACAACACTAACACTCACTCTTCGTCCCTTGAAGAAAGTAAATTTGATTATAGCTTTGTGTATAATCAGAGTAATGGAAACTACACTAGTGTTTATTAGATTTTCATGATAGTGTTTATTAGATTTCATCCCACGGCAGCAGTCGTAGCTTTAAAAAAAAAACGCATCTCTCACTGATGAACTGAATTCATTCGCGCTCTTTTCCCTTTGCAGCGTCACTCCTCCTGAAGAAGTACCACGGCGGTTACGTGGTCATCCGACTGGCTCTTGCGGGTCACAAACAGGCGAACAGACCCTTCTATCGCATTGTAGCGGCTTTCAATAAGAGGGCAAGAGATGGGAAATACATTGAGCAGCTGGGTACCTATGACCCCCTCCCCAACATCCACAACGAGAAACTCGTCGGCTTCAACTATGACCGGATTAAATACTGGATTGGTTGTGGCGCACACCCTACACAGTCTGTGTCCAAGCTTCTAGGTGTGTATTAAATGCGTACGTGCGTCATATCAACATTGTATTATGTTGCCATCAGCCTGTCAAAGGAATTATGCTATGCCCATATTAATCTGTTTAATGAAGGAGGTTCCGTAGATAATAATGGCACTACCTCGAGCACCTCATCCGTGCTCGCTCGTTTAAAAGAATTGTACAGGTGCAGATAAAAATATGCCACGGATTACAACAAGCAACTCATGTATATTCTCATGTAATCATATCACTTAGTGTTTTATGAATTCAGAAACTGTTTGAAATTGCAACTGAAACTGGGAACTGAAAATATAATAAATGGCTGGTTACAGTTAATACAGAAGAAGAGAGCGGGGTTTGGCAGTTTGGAGATTTTAGGGTGTTCCCATTTGTTTGTAAACAGCAGTGTTTTTTTTTTGCTAATTTGAGTTATCATCAAAATATGAATTTTGATTGTTTGCATGTGTGCTACCCATCGGACGCAATGACTTTGAAAATAAATTGACCTTGGTCAAATAAAACATAAAAGCTGTGAAACCTCGCATTGACTGAATACAGGTTTGAAAAAGTATTATTTTATTGTATTTGTCCATTTTAACATTACTGTAATGTATCTCTAACAACATTGTGTCGTTTAAACTTTTCTGTGATTTGTGTGGTTTGTTAATACTTTGTGGCGTCTCTCTTTCGGTAGGGTTGGCGGGATTCTTCCCTCTGCACCCCATGACGGTAACGGAAGCAGAGCGCCGCAAAGCACGAGCCGAGTCGACGCAAGCGACAACGGAAGCAAAGGGAGGTCCAGAGGAGGGACAGATGCAGGCTGAGGTGTGAGAAATAAAAACGGGGGACTTCATATATTTAAATGTAGGGTGATTATTACAGGCAGTTGTTTCTACTTAATGTTCTGTGTCATTAAATTGCAGTGTTTGAATACTATTTGAGTTAGGTTGCAGTTTTTTTTTGTTGTTATTCTAACCTACTCAAATTAATTATTTTCATTTTGTCGATCATTCCTCCTCCTTTTGTCTGACTTTATTTTTATTTTTGGCCTCAATGTACGTCAATGTACGTCAGTGCGCACACGCACATCTTAAGTAAATATTACAAGTGTCAAATGCAAAGAAATCACAAGTGGTTGGGTTTGTTGATGTGATTATTGTCATGCCTCCTAGCACCAGTTTCTTTTTAGCCGAATGGAAACTTCTCCACCCGCCTACTGCGCTGGGTGTTTTCAGTTCTGCGGAGATTTATCGCCCCACTCTGTAAATATTACAGATCGATTACTCACGTGTTTGGCAGAGAGATTGTCACGCAAGTGTTAACCGTTCGCCAACCTACAAACTAATTGCCGACTTACACGAGTCGCACGAGGTTAGTCTACTGTTTTTGACACGTGCTCAAGTTCTTCTGCTTCAGCAAAAACAATGTACGATTGAATCTAGTTATATAACGTACAAAGGTTTATCTGAATAAGATGGGGAGGGTGGACACACACACTATTTTGGGCTCTCAAAGATAAAATCACATCACCACGCATGCATACAAACTTCCAGATAATGGTGGTGAGTCTCTCTTTCACTCTCTTACGCACACACACATTGTTCTGCTTTTAACACTTTTGTAATCAAAGCCACAGAGGGCGTTCGTGTCATTGAGCTGGTGATAAAGATAAGATCCAAGACACACCTGGCAACACTCAGGTTTACACAGCTC
Organism: Microchirus variegatus; assembly: GCF_963457635.1. Taxonomy (NCBI): domain Eukaryota; kingdom Metazoa; phylum Chordata; class Actinopteri; order Pleuronectiformes; family Soleidae; genus Microchirus; species Microchirus variegatus. The sequence continues at coordinate 3,640,794 of NC_139808.1, read as the reverse complement.
TTACATAAATCTGTCTTAAGATACTTGCTGCTGTTGAGGTTTTTCCATATTTTCACAGTTTTTATATACACTCAACAAAATTATAAACGCACAAAGAAAAACTTGGAAGTTATTATGTGACGAAACGAAGCAACTATCCAAAAATAACAGTACATCTTTATCAATAAAGTGGCTTTAATTTGGGAGCATTAGGATCAATTTCAAAACAAAAGTCCTGGAGTAATGGCAGGAAGAACACAACGGGAGTCGTTGATCCAACTTTACAAACTTCAATAACGTGTGTGTCCACCATTAGCCTCGCGCAGAGCGCTACACCGGCGACGCACGGACATCCCCCGGTTGTCGATCGTGGCCTGGAATGATCGTGGAATGATGCCCATTCAGTTGTGTTGCCACAGATGTAACGTTCAACCCAGCGCTCGGCAAGCCAACGGCACGTTCCCGCATGGTTTGTGGCATCTGTGGCATATTGACAAGATGACAGAAAGTCCACATTTTGGTGTGCCCTTTTATTGACCAGACCATAAGGAGTGTCTTGTCTACTGGTCACGCATATTGACCACCACTCTGCCATGCTCCATGACTCCCGTGAGTTGAAATACTCAAGCTGAGATTGTAGTCGATAGGAGTGGCCAAGTGACACTGGACTACTGGGTTTGAGCAAAACAAATCATACCATAAACAAATGCATCAAGAATCTGAGCAAATGTCGTGACATTCTATTTTTGTTCACCATTTCAAGTTTGCGCGCTTATATTTTTGTTGAGTATATATGTATATATGTATATATGTATGTATATATGTATATATGTATCTATATATATGTATGTATATATGTATGTATATATATATATATGTATATATGTATATATGTATATATATATATATATATGTATATATGTATATGTATATATATATATGTATATATATATATATATGTATATATATATATATATATATATATACTTCATAAATGGCAGGATTATGTAAGTTAATTCACTCAAAAAGCAGCAGTCAGGGGTCAATCGTTTCCCCCATGGCAGTTATCAAAACACTGGATCTCAATTGATGCATAATATGAAAACGGACAAAAAAAAGTATGTCGTTGAAATGTTAAAATGTTGACGTGAGCAGGAAATGTTGGGTTTATTTGTGCAGCGCCGATTTGAAGAAATGTAGCAATGATTTAGCAATAAGCAAAGAGAGGTGTGGACAGCTGTACCCAAACCACTTGAGGCTGAAAGATCAAGATCAAGAGAAATGTTTGAGTTTAACTTCGTCATAGCTCAATTATTCTGCACGTTATTGAGAGCACTTATTAACTGGGATCATGATTAACAGTCTATTTATAGCATGTCTATTCAATGCAGTTGACAGTTTTGTTGCTCCGCAGGTACAATTTTTGGACTGAAATACTGATTATTTATCAGATTTTTGGAATTGACCAATAAGCCTGAGAAGACCAAAACAATGCATATTAAAAATGTAAATCAGTTTTTCTTTGAACTGTTTTCTACTCGAATCAGACCCACACGCCTTGCCCACTCCCACCGTTCCTTGTCTTATTCACCTTTACCAGTCATCTTGACCTTTGTTAACAAGTGCACAGGGTGTGTGTGTGTGTATGCTTTCAAATATCACTGCAGTACCAATTCATGATACATAACACGTTTGCTTAGGGCAGGCGCTGCATCACCCTGGTTTATCGGTTGATCATTGATATCGCATTACGCAGATCATAAACTGATAGACGACTGTTATTTGGTCCACAACTGCCAGTAGGAGCAAACTTAACAGCCAGTCCATCTGCGATTATCAGGTGGTAAAATTTAATTGTTTTCCGTTGACTTGGAATTACAGAAGGGAATGGAATGAATGACAACGCGGTGGTGAATATTTGTCAGTTCTTCGTCTTTTGGATTATCACATAAATGCGCTGGAAAATGAAAACGTGGACGACCTCGGGATCCTTCAACTGGTGGAGGACTTCCAGAAATGCTTTAATTTTTACTTCTGTCATCGTGCTCACTGGGTTCTGTGTGTCCTTTGTACAAAGCAGTGGTAAGTCTGTCCTTTTAATTCTTTATTGTACAACCAGGCGGGAAAGAATCGTTTTAGCTTACTTTAGAATAACTTTGTCCAGAGTCCAGAGGGTTAGAGTTATACTTGACCCTGTAACATTTTATGGAGAGTTGTGCAGATTATATGTGTGAATCTTTAAACCGTATTTTTGTATACATTGTCATCGTTGCCGGGTCAACGATGTGACACTCATTTATTGTGTCTGTATGGTTCAGTTAAACAGGACCTTAACTTTTAATAAGTGTTGAGAGCATATTTAAAAGACATTGGCAAAAATGTTAACATAGTAAAACTGTAAAAACGTTGTAGCCAATAATTCAACTTAATGGTAAAATTAAAAACAGCATATGAAGTAGGCAGAGTTTTATATTAAAACTATTTCATGCTGAATGAAATTTTTTTTTCATATCCTATGGATAATAACATCTGTCAAGTCAACTTTTGAATTGTTAGGTGGGATAACTATTCAAGGAGCAATTTACATAATGTCTAATGTAGAGCTGCAACTAAAGATTATTTTCGTAATCGCTTAATCTGTCGATTGTTTTCTCGATTAATCGATGAATCGTTTGGTTCATAAAATGTCAGAAAACGTTGATCAGTGTTTGTCAAACATGGAAATTACGATGTTCTTGAATGTCTCGTTTTGTCCACGAACCAAAATGATTCAGTTTTAACGATTTCTTTGTTTATGTGGAGCAAAGACTAAGAAAATATTCACATTTAAGAAGCTAAAACAATCAGAAATCTTGTTTTAATCATGAAAAAAGCTTCAAACTGATTATCGATTATCAAAATAGTTGGCGATTAATTTAGTAATTGATTAATAATCGATTCGTCGATTAATCGTTTCAGCTCTAGTCTAATGTATTCACACCAGTCCTTCTAATCCGAATCCTAGTGCATTTGCTCAGAAAGTCCGGTTCGTTTGGGTAGGTGTGAATGCTTTGTCTGCCTAAAACATAGGTCGGTTAATTTAGCAACCCCCAATTGAAGCGAGTCCTCAATCGTACCGAGTCCAGTGGACTATTAGGTGTGAAAACGACCCAAGAAGACCATGTGAGAGAAATGTCACACAGTAACTCTTAACATTATGAGATCATTTGTCATTTTAGGCTACGGACAGCGTGCTTTGGTGCATACAAATGAGTCATTAATCCAATATAATCATGCATACAAATTTTAGAAATAGTCATACAATCAACATTCATGTGATACACTAACTTTCACAGAGAGTTAGGGATGTTTGGCTTTTGGATTCAATTTCAGAATGCACCTACAATACACTATAACCTTTACAGGTGAACTTAAATGAACCTTCTCTAAACCTTTGAATGCACATGTCCAATTTTTAAATGTTTCAGTACTTATTGAATGACATGCTGTTCTAACAAGGTGATGAACCGCAAAAATCCGTCTGATGTAGTCGTTCAATTGTTATTCACTCAAAGTTCTGGTTCAATGACAGTTTGTATTAAAGGTACAATATGTAGTTTTTAAGGGTTTATATAACCCAAAATCCACTTTTTTATACATATTATGTGCTCCTGCATTGTCTAGTCGCTGTATAATAGTTTTTGTTTCATTTTCGTAGTGTTTCAAAAAGTCATGTAAAATAACATGACCACGGACCGCGGTTGCATAGCCACTGTTAGCAGCGAGACGCCATGTTTCTACTGGAGCCTGTAAGGACAAACGCGAGAGAACAAATCAAGCGTCTCTTTACTTGTAGCTGAAGTCCCGCCTCCACTCTCTCCGCTTCGTTTGCTACGGCCGCGGTAGCTCGCCCTCTCCCTCACCTCACGAACCTCATCTGCTGACACGGAGAAAGACGACGAGGACGACATTTGACCAGCTGAGGATACCGTAGCGCTCAGGGAAGGGAGGGGGTGAGCAGAGCAGCAGGTCTTTGTTGTAAATTTCAGCCTCTCCTCTAGATGGCACTATAAACTACTTATTTCCCCTTTAAAACAGTCGTCTTCATCATGATGATCAAATTTTGACATCATAAGACCAAGACAACACTAAAATTGATCAAGTTATTGAGACATTGAGATTTTTTGTTGTTGTGGAATTGCCACCACTGTTGTTAGCTCGTTTGAGATAAAGAAACTACCATTGCATCCTTCTACATAAATGCCCTGCTTTCATGGTAGACTATCACTGTAGACTGGTAGAATATCACTATTCTTGTCTAACTTTATATAAGTAGTGTATTTCCAAATTTATTTATTTTTTTAAACCCTGTAATGATTTTAAGTGCAACACTTCTTGTACCCTATACATCAGTGGTTCCCAAACTTTTCACAGTCCCGTACCCCTTCTGATATTTGACCTCCAACCATGTTCCCCCTACTCCTGTGCACTTGGAAAATCTGTACGCACAGCACTCGCCACTTAAAATCTCTCAAAGTCAATTATTTCTCAGTTTCTAAATGTAATCAGGCTGTTTGCAAAATCATGTTTTTGTTTCTTTTGTCTCCATGGACGCTCTCTATTACTTTGCGTGCCTCAGTTTGGGAATCATTGCAATACATAATCTAAAGTTTAGGAAGCTGATTTAAAACCCTTAAATTATGTTGAATAATTCCATGTACACAGATGCATTGTAGTCACTTCTAAAGTGGATTGTCATGCTACGCATAGCAGAAGATTTTAACTGCGTACTTCATCCATATTTAGATTACAAAGAAAAAAAAAACTCTGCCTCAAATGTCCAACCCTCAAGGATGTGCCTGAAAAATCAATTGAGAAGAATTAGGCTTTATGCCCCGCAGTCCAATCATGGCCCTAGGTCAGATTTTTTATGGCCAGTGCCATGACGTGTGTGACAAGTTATTCCCATGAGCTCAGCTAAGGTGGAGTTGCACTTTGCAACCATAATCCCAGGTTTCCAACCCAACCATGACAAACAGATACATGCAGTCACCTCCTCTTATGATATCTGACTCCAGATGTGATAGAAAGACAGAATTCTTTCATTTGTTCACTCCTGCGTGTCTTAGATTTTACTGTTTAAAAAAAAGGTTTGAAGGGACAATTGGCCCCTGGGTATCTTCACATTAGGAAATCATACATATGTATATATATGTGTGTATATATATATATATATATACATATATATGTATATTCACATGTATATACACACACATATATAACGTATTATGCCAGGTTTATTCAAGACATAATAAGAATTTCAGCAGCAAATACTCACTGTATAGCATTAGTAACTGAGCAATTGATGCTGAAAAAGCATTTGATCCCATAGCAAGGTTGTTTTTGTACAAACCATAAAGAACATTTGTATTGACCTAAACATAATTGAACGGGTACAATGACTGTGGTTAGTTTCTTTAAAGCATGGTCTGAGTTGAGTGATAATCAGTATCTCACAACCATGTATGTACGGCAGAGGAACATGCCGGGGGTGTCCATGATCACCATTGTTGTTCACTTTATCTATTGGCAAATAAGATATTGGTGGCCACTAAAATGAAAGGTATAGCATGTTTTTATTGCCTAAGAAAGTGGATGGTCATAAGTAAACCGTGTCACGTGTAAAGCAAAAACTTTGTTGCAACGTTCACTAACAATTTGTCTAATATTACTTCTACAGTAACAGAAAATGCAAAACAAACTGAACATGTGAAGCCATGGAGGAAAAAAGAAACAATGGAGAACATTAAAGTGCTAACAAAGGAAAATGAGACAACAAATGCGACTTCAAAGATGATGGAGATAACACCTGTAATAGAATACAAATATCAGCAATATAGAAATGAATCACTAGAATCAAAACAAATCACGATGACGGATGGATATGATTGGAAGAGCACAGATCTAATTGATAGAAGGAACTCACAAACGTCTTCCCCGAACACCAATGACACAACTCCAACATCATCACAAATTACATTCACATCTACAAGTGAACCTTCAGTGTCCTCATCATCCACAGTTATTCCCACAAGTGAAGCAACAGCGACCACAGAATCAACAACTTCTGCGAGTATCTCTGAAACAAGTGAACCTTCAGTGTCCTCATCATCCACAGTTATTCCCACAAGTGAAGCAACTGTGATCACAGAATCAACAACTTCTACGAGTGTCACTGAAACAAGTGAACCTTCAGTGTCCTCATCATCCACAGTTATTCCCACAAGTGAAGCAACTGTGATCACAGAATCAACAACTTCTACGAGTGTCACTGAAACAAGTGAACCTTCAGTGTCCTCATCATCCACAGTTATTCCCACAAGTGAAGCAACTGTGATCACAGAATCAACAACTTCTACGAGTGTCACTGAAACAAGTGAACCTTCAGTGTCCTCATCATCCACAGTTATTCCCACAAGTGAAGCAACTGTGATCACAGAATCAACAACTTCTACGAGTGTCTCTGAAACAAGTGAACCTTCAGTGTCCACATCATCCACAGTTATTCCCACAAGTGAAGCAACAGCGATCACAGAATCAACAACTTCTACGAGTGTCTCTGAAACAAGTGAACCTTCAGTGTCCCCATCATCCACATTTATTCCCACAAGTGAAGCAACAGTGATCACAGAATCAACAACTTCTACGAGTGTCACTGAAACAAGTGAACCTTCAGTGTCCACATCATCCACAGTTATTTCCACAAGTGAAGCAACAGCGATCACGGAATCAACAACTTCTACGAGTGTCTCTGAAACAAGTAAACCTTCAGTGTACCCTTCATCCACAGTTATTCCCACAAGTGAAGCAACAGCGATCACAGAATCAACAACTTCTGCGAGTGTCTCTGAAACAAGTGGACTCATCACATCTTCTCCTCTAACCACCGTCACAGGTTCAACTCAAGCACCGAGCACTGAGAATCCTGAAACTACAGAAGCTTCACAAACGACTTCCCTGAATACCGATGTCACAACATCACAAATTACATCCACATCTACAAGTGAACCTTCAGTGTCCTCATCATCCACAGTTATTCCCCCAAGTGAAGCAACAGCGATCACAGAATCAACAACTTCTACGAGTGTCTCTGAAACAAGTGAACCTTCAGTGTCTCCATCATCCACAGTTATTCCCACAAGTGAAGCAACAGAGATCACAGAATCAACAACTTCTACGAGTGTCTCTGAAACAAGTGAACCTTCAGTGTCCTCATCATCCACATTTATTCCCACAAGTCAAGCAACAGCGATCACAGAATCAAAAACTTCTACGAGTGTCTCTGAAACAAGTGAACCTTCAGTGTCCTCATCATCCACATTTATTCCCACAAGTCAAGCAACAGCGATCACAGAATCAACAACTTCTACGAGTGTCTCTGAAACAAGTGAACCTTCAGTGTCCTCATCATCCACATTTATTCCCACAAGTCAAGCAACAGCGATCACAGAATCAAAAACTTCTACGAGTGTCTCTGAAACAAGTGAACCAATCACAACTCCTCTGACCACCCTCACAGGTTCAACTCAAGCACCGAGCACTGAGAATCCTGAAACTACAGAAGCTTCACAAACGACTTCCATGAACACCGATGTCACAACATCAGAAATTACATCCACATCTACAGGTGAACCTTCAGTGTCCCCATCATCCACAGTAATTCCCACAAGTGAAGCAACAGCAATCACAGAATCAACAACTTCTACGAGTGTCTCTGAAACAAGTGAACCTTCAGTGTCCTCATCATCCACAGTTATACCCAAAAGTGAAGTCACAGCGATGACAGATTCAACTTCTACCAGTGTCTCTGAAACAAGTGAACCCATCACAACTCCTCTAACCACCCTCACAGATTCAACTCATGCAATGAGCACTGAGAATCCTGAAACTACAGAAGTTGCACAGACGACTTCCCTGAACCCCGATGACACAAATCCAACAACATCACAAATTACATCCACATTTACAAGTGAACCTTCAGTGTCCTCATCATCCACAGTTATTCCCACAAGTGAAGCAACAGCGATCACAGAATCAACAACTTCTGCGAGTGTCTCTGAAACAAGTGAGCCCATCACAGGTCCTCTAACCACCCTCATAGGTTCAACTCAAGCACCGAGCACTGAGAATCCTGAAACTACAGAAGCTTCACTAATGACTTCCCTGAACACCGATTTCACAACATCACAAATTACATCCACATCTACAAGTGAACCTTCAGTGTCCCCATCATCCACAGTTATTCCCACAATTGAAGCAACAGCGATCACAGAATCAACAACTTCTACGAGTGTCTCTGAAACAAGTGAACCTTCAGTGTCCTCATCATCCACAGTTATTCCCACAAGTGAAGCAACAGCGATCACAGAATCAACAACTTCTGCGAGTGTCTCTGAAACAAGTGAACCAATCACAGCTCCTCTGACCACCCTCACAGGTTCAACTCAAGCACCGAGCACTGAGAATCCTGAAACTACAGAAGCTTCACAAACGACTTCCTTGAACACCGATCTCACAACATCACAAATTACATCCACATCTACAAGTGAACCTTCAGTGTCCTCATCATCCACAGTTATTCCCACAAGTGAAGCAACAGCAATCACAGAATCAACAACTTCTACGAGTGTCTCTGAAACAAGTGAACCTTCAGTGTCCCCATCATCCACAGTTATTCCCACAAGTGAAGCAACAGCGATCACAGAATCAACAACTTCTGCGAGTGTCTCTGAAACAAGTGAACCCATCACAGTTCCTGTGACCACCCTCACAGGTTCAACTCAAGCACCGAGCACTGAAAATCCTGGAACTACAGAATCTTCACAAATGACTTCCCTGAACACCGATGTCACAACATCAGAAATTACATCCACATCTACAAGTGAACCTTCAGTGTCCTCATCATCCATAGTTATTTCCACAAGTGAAGCAACAGCGATCACAGAATCAACAACTTCTACGAGTGTCTCTGAAACAAGTGAATCCATCACAGCTCCTCTAACCACCCTCATAGGTTCAACTCAAGCACCGAGCACTGAGAATCCTGAAACTACAGAAGCTTCACAAACGACTTCCATGAACACCGATGTCACAACATCAGAAATTATATCCACATCTACAGGTGAACCTTCAGTGTCCTCATCATCCACAGTTATTCCCACAAGTGAAGCAACAGTGATCACAGAATCAACAACTTCTACGAGTGTCTCTGAAACAAGTGAACCTTCAGTGTCACCATCATCCACAGTTATTCCCACAAGTGAAGTCACAGCGATGACGGAATCAACTTCTACCAGTGTCTCTGAAACAAGTGAACCCATCACAACTCCTCTAACCACCCTCACAGATTCAACTCATGCTACGAGCACTGAGAATCCTGAAACTACAGAAGTTGCACAGACGACTTCCCTGAACCCCGATGACACAAATCCAACAATATCACAAATTACATCCACATTTACAAGTGAACCTTCAGTGTCCTCATCATCCACAGTTATTCCCACAAGTGAAGCAACAGCGATCACAGAATCAACAACTTCTGCGAGTGTCTCTGAAACAAGTGAGCCCATCACAGCTCCTCTAACCACCCTCATAGGTTCAACTCAAGCACCGAGCACTGAGAATCCTGAAACTACAGAAGCTTCACTAATGACTTCCCTGAACACCGATTTCACAACATCACAAATTACATCCACATCTACAAGTGAACCTTCAGTGTCCCCATCATCCACAGTTATTCCCACAATTGAAGCAACAGCGATCACAGAATCAACAACTTCTACCAGTGTCTCTGAAACAAGTGAACCTTCAGTGTCCTCATCATCCACAGTTATTCCCACAAGTGAAGCAACAGCGATCACAGAATCAACAACTTCTGCGAGTGTCTCTGAAACAAGTGAACCAATCACAGCTCCTCTGACCACCCTCACAGGTTCAACTCAAGCACCGAGCACTGAGAATCCTGAAACTACAGAAGCTTCACAAACGACTTCCTTGAACACCGATCTCACAACATCACAAATTACATCCACATCTACAAGTGAACCTTCAGTGTCCTCATCATCCACAGTTATTCCCACAAGTGAAGCAACAGCAATCACAGAATCAACAACTTCTACGAGTGTCTCTGAAACAAGTGAACCTTCAGTGTCCCCATCATCCACAGTTATTCCCACAAGTGAAGCAACAGCGATCACAGAATCAACAACTTCTGCGAGTGTCTCTGAAACAAGTGAACCCATCACAGTTCCTGTGACCACCCTCACAGGTTCAACTCAAGCACCGAGCACTGAAAATCCTGGAACTACAGAATCTTCACAAATGACTTCCCTGAACACCGATGTCACAACATCAGAAATTACATCCACATCTACAAGTGAACCTTCAGTGTCCCCATCATCCACAGTTATTTCCACAAGTGAAGCAACAGCGATCACAGAATCAACAACTTCTACGAGTGTCTCTGAAACAAGTGAACCTTCAGTGTCCTCATTATCCACAGTTATTCCCACAAGTCAAGCAACAGCAATCACAGAATCAACAACTTCTGCGAGTGTCTCTGAAACAAGTCGACCCATCACATCTTCTCCTCTGACCACCCTCACAGGTTCAACTCAAGCCCCTAGCACTGAGAATCCTGAAACTACAGAAGCTTCACAAATGACTTCCCTGACCACCGATGTCACATCACAAATTACATCCACATCTACAGGTGAACCTCCAGTGTCCCCATCATCCACAGTTATTCCCACAAGTGAAGCAACAGCGATCACAGAATCAACAACTTCTGCGAGTGTCTCTGAAACAAGTGAACCTTCAGTGTCCCCATCATCCACAGTTATTCCCACAAGTGAAGCAACAGCGATCACAGAATCAACAACTTCTACGAGTGTCTCTGAAACAAGTGAACCTTCAGTGTCCTCATCATCCACAGTTATTCCCACAAGTGAAGCAACAGCGATCACAGAATCAACAACTTCTACTAGTGTCTCTGAAACAAGTGAACCCATCACAGTTCCTGTGACCACCCTCACAGGTTCAACTCAAGCACCGAGCACTGAAAATCCTGAAACTACAGAAGCTTCACAAACGACTTCCTTGAACACCGATCTCACAACATCACAAATTACATCCACATCTACAAGTGAACCTTCAGTGTCCTCATCATCCATAGTTATTTCCACAAGTGAAGCAACAGCGATCACAGAATCAACAACTTCTACGAGTGTCTCTGAAACAAGTGAACCTTCAGTGTCCTCATTATCCACAGTTATTCCCACAAGTGAAGCAACAGCAATCACAGAATCAACAACTTCTACGAGTGTCTCTGAAACAAGTGAACCTTCAGTGTCCCCATCATCCACAGTTATTCCCACAAGTGAAGCAACAGCGATCACAGAATCAACAACTTCTGCGAGTGTCTCTGAAACAAGTGAACCCATCACAGTTCCTGTGACCACCCTCACAGGTTCAACTCAAGCACCGAGCACTGAAAATCCTGGAACTACAGAATCTTCACAAATGACTTCCCTGAACACCGATGTCACAACATCAGAAATTACATCCACATCTACAAGTGAACCTTCAGTGTCCTCATCATCCATAGTTATTTCCACAAGTGAAGCAACAGCGATCACAGAATCAACAACTTCTACGAGTGTCTCTGAAACAAGTGAACCTTCAGTGTCCTCATTATCCACAGTTATTCCCACAAGTCAAGCAACAGCAATCACAGAATCAACAACTTCTGCGAGTGTCTCTGAAACAAGTCGACCCATCACATCTTCTCCTCTGACCACCCTCACAGGTTCAACTCAAGCCCCTAGCACTGAGAATCCTGAAACTACAGAAGCTTCACAAATGACTTCCCTGACCACCGATGTCACATCACAAATTACATCCACATCTACAGGTGAACCTCCAGTGTCCCCATCATCCACAGTTATTCCCACAAGTGAAGCAACAGCGATCACAGAATCAACAACTTCTGCGAGTGTCTCTGAAACAAGTGAACCTTCAGTGTCCCCATCATCCACAGTTATTCCCACAAGTGAAGCAACAGCGATCACAGAATCAACAACTTCTACGAGTGTCTCTGAAACAAGTGAACCTTCAGTGTCCTCATCATCCACAGTTATTCCCACAAGTGAAGCAACAGCGATCACAGAATCAACAACTTCTACTAGTGTCTCTGAAACAAGTGAACCCATCACAGTTCCTGTGACCACCCTCACAGGTTCAACTCAAGCACCGAGCACTGAAAATCCTGAAACTACAGAAGCTTCACAAACGACTTCCCTGAACACCGATGTCACAACATCACAAATTACATCCACATCTACAAGTGAACCTTCAGTGTCCCCATCATCCACAGTTATTCCCACAAGTGAAGCAACAGCGATCACAGAATCAACAACTTTTGCGAGTGTCTCTGAAACAAGTGAACCAATCACAGCTCCTCTGACCACCCTCACAGGTTCAACTCAACCACCGAGCACTGAGAATCCTGAAACTACAGAAGCTTCACAAACGACTTCCCTGAACAACGATCTCACAACATCACAAATTACATCCACATCTAAAAGTGAACCTTCAGTGTCCTCATCATCCACAGTTATTCCCACAAGTGAAGCAACAGCAATCACAGAATCAACAACTTCTACGAGTGTCTCTGAAACAAGTGAACCTTCAGTGTCCCCATCATCCACAGTTATTCCCACAAGTGAAGCAATAACAATCACAGAATTAACAACTTCTACCAGTATCTCTCCAACAACTTCAGCTGAACCCTCGTCAACACAGACAACATCATTCTCGACGACAACTTCATCTGAGACATCTTTGCCTTCATCATCATCCGTCACCTCTACACAGATGTCAACACAGCAAAGTACTGAAGCTTTATCAACCACAAGTGAAGCAACCACGAAAGAAGAAATATCAATTCACACTTCCAGCACACCAGAAACATCGTCACCAGTGCTGACTTCCTCCAGACAGACTTCGACAAGTGAATCCATCACATCTTCTCCTCTGACCACCCCCACAAGTTCAACACAAGCATCAACCACTCAGAATACTGGAACTACAGAATCTTCACAGACGTCTCCCCAGAACACAGTTTTGACAACTCCATCAACATCACAAATGACATCCACATCTACAAGTGAACCTTCAGTGTCGCCGTCATCCACAAGTATTCCCACAAGTGAAGCAACAACAATCACGGAATCAACAACTTCTACCAGTATCTCTCAAACAACTGAAGCAAAAATTTCCTCAACAAAGACAACATTCTTCACAACAACTTCATCTAAGACTTCTCTGACTTCTTCATCATCCGTCACCTCTACACACATCTCAACACAGCAAAGTACTTTGTCAACCACTCTACAAACCACTACACCACTACCACTGACCACAAGACCAACTCCAACATCTCAGCTAACAACACCATCCTGTCAAGATTTTGTTTATGGTGCTAATTGTTCATATGGAGCAAATGACACCATTCCCAGTATTGGTGAGTTTTTTTATCCACTCTATATTTCAAAACCGTTTTAAATTTCCTGCCACGTGTTTTCAGTGATTAAAAAACAACAACTTCATGTAAGTTTCAGTATTACCATCTCGATTTAATTTTAACTTTGTTTTTTTTAGATACTGGAGCACTTCCGACTGGTAAAGCAAATGTTGTTGTGAAAATCGAGGTTGTGTTTTCACCTGATTTTAATGATTTAACCTCAACTGCATCATTGGAATTCATCCGCACATTTGAACAGGTGGTAAGTATGTTTTTTTTAATAATATTTACAAGTGATCAAATTTGAAGAATGTTTTCCCGCTATTTCTTCTTCTAAAAAAATTGCAGCTTTATCATTGTGTTTCATTAAACAATGACTTTCAATATTTTTTTCTGTTTCAGCTCACAGCGCTATGCCAGATGGCAGACCCACAGAACTTTAAACTCATCAAAGTCACGTCTTTAAAGTAAGTTTTTACTGAACATTACTGATTTAAATCACCGTTCATTTAATTGCAGATTGTTTCCTATCGGTGATGTGTTTGAAATGTGCTATTTGCAGAAATGGATCTGTTGTTGCAGCGAGTCAGGCAGAGTACACCTATCCAAATAATGCAACTCAAATCGAGTTCATCAACACTCAGCTTGATGGAGCGTTGACCGCTATATTGAATAGTACGGACAGTCGTGATCAGATTTCTCAAGCCTTCAACAACAGTAAAGTGACATTAAACGACGTCACTTTCTTGCAAACTGAAGTTTACAGTAAGTGTACGATAGTTGGCATGCGCCTTTGGCATGTTTTGGCCTTGTTGTTACTCTAGTAAAATAAAATTGAATAAATGTGCCACTTTTTTTTTTCATCAGATATAACCGACCTGATGCCTTATATTAACTGCTCTAACTTTGCTCAATACACTGCCGAGATCGTTGATGGTCAATGGCAGTGTGTTGGACCATGCAAAACAAACCCCAATTACTGTAATCTGCATGAAGACTGCGTCAATGACATTCACCAAGGCCCTGTCTGCATTGCGAATCCTGGAACTACAGAAGCTTCACAAACAACTTCCCTGACCACCGATGTCACAACATCAGAAATTACATCCACATCTACAAGTGAACCTTCAGTGTCCCCATCATCCACAGTTATTCCCACAAGTGAAGCAACAGCGATCACAGAATCAACAACTTCTGCGAGTGTCTCTGAAACAAGTGAACCTTTAGTGTCCTCATCATCCACAGTTATTCCCACAAGTGAAGCAACAGCGATCACAGAATCAACAACTTCTACGAGTGTCTCTGAAACAAGTGAACCTTCAGTGTCCCCATCATCTACAGTTATTCCCACAAGTGAAGCAACAGCGATCACAGAATCAACAACTTCTACGAGTGTCTCTGAAACAAGTGAACCTTCACTGTCCCCATCGTCGACAGTTATTCCCACAAGTGAAGCAACAGCGATCACAGAATCAACAACTTCTGCGAGTGTCTCTGAAACAAGTGAACCCATCACAGTTCCTCTGACCACTCTCACAGGTTCAACTCAAGCACCGAGCACTGAGAATCCTGAAACTACAGAAGCTTCACAAACGACTTCTCTGAAGACCGATGTCACAACATCACAAATAACATCCACATCTACAAGTGAACCTTCAGTGTCCCCATTATCCACAGTTATTCCCACAAGTGAAGCAACAGCAATCACAGAATCAACAACTTCTATGAGTGTCTCTGAAACAAGTGAACCTTCAGTGTCCCCATCGTCAACAGTTATTCCCACAAGTGAAGCAACAGCGATCACAGAATCAACAACTTCTACGAGTGTCTCTGAAACAAGTGAACCTTCAGTGTCCCCATCATCCACAGTTATTCCTACAAGTGAAGCAACAGCTATCACAGAATCAACAACTTCTGCGAGTGTCTCTGAAACAAGTGAACCTTCAGTGTCCCCATCATCCACAGTTATTCCCACAAGTGAAGCAACAGCGATCACAGAATCAACAACTTCTACGAGTGTCTCTGAAACAAGTGAACCTTCAGTGTCCCCATTATCCACAGTTATTCCTACAAGTGAAGCAACAGCTATCACAGAATCAACAACTTCTGCGAGTGTCTCTGAAACAAGTGAACCCATCACAGCTCCTCTGACCACCCTCACAGGTTCAACTCAAGCACCGAGCACTGAGAATCCTGAAACTCCAGAACCTTCACAAACGACTTCTCTGAACACCGATGTCACAACATCACAAATTACATCCACATCTACAAGTGAACCTTCAGTGTCCCCATCATCCACAGTTATTCCCACAAGTGAAGCAACAGCGATGACAGAATCAACAACTTCTACGAGTGTCTCTGAAACAAGTGAACCTTCAGTGTCCCCATCATCCACAGTTATTCCCACAAGTGAAGCAACAGCGATCACAGAATCAACAACTTCTACCAGTGTCTCTGAAACAAGTGAACCTTCAGTGTCCTCATCATCCACATTTATTCCCACAAGTGAAGCAACAGCAATCACAGATTCAACAACTTCTGCGAGTGTCTTTGAAACAAGTGAACCTTCAGTGTCCCTATCATCCACAGTTATTCCCACAAGTGAAGCAACAGCGATCACAAAATCAACAACTTCTGCGAGTGTCTCTGAAACAAGTGAACCCATCACAGTTCCTCTGACCACCCTCACAGGTTCAACTCAAGCACCGAGCACTGAGAATCCTGAAACTACAGAAGCTTCACAAACGACTTCTCTGAACACCGATGTCACAACATCACAAATTACATCCACATCTACAAGTGAACCTTCAGTGTCCCCATCATCCACAGTTATTGCCCCAAGTGAAGCAACAGCGATGACAGAATCAACAACTTCTACGAGTGTCTCTGAAACAAGTGAACCTTCAGTGTCCCCATCATCCACAGTTATTCCCACAAGTGAAGCAACAGTGATCACAGAATCAACAACTTCTACAAGTGTCTCTGAAACAAGTGAACCTTCAGTGTCCTCATCATCCACAGTTATTCCCACAAGTGAAACAACAGAGATCACAGAATCAACAACTTCTGCGAGTGTCTCTGAAACAAGTGAACCTTCAGTGTCCCCATCATCCACAGTTATTCCCACAAGTGAAGCAACAGCGATCACAGAATCAACAACTTCTGCGAGTGTCTCTGAAACAAGTGAACCCATAACAGCTCCTCTGACCACCCTCACAGGTTCAACTCAAGCACCGAGCACTGAGAATCCTGAAACTCCAGAACCTTCACAAACGACTTCTCTGAAGACCGATGTCACA
Source organism: Microchirus variegatus (assembly GCF_963457635.1). Classification (NCBI taxonomy): domain Eukaryota; kingdom Metazoa; phylum Chordata; class Actinopteri; order Pleuronectiformes; family Soleidae; genus Microchirus; species Microchirus variegatus. Next base: position 3,623,955 of record NC_139808.1, on the reverse strand, counting down.
ACATCACAAATAACATCCACATCTACAAGTGAACCTTCAGTGTCCCCATCATCCACAGTTATTCCCACAAGTGAAGCAACAGCGATCACAGAATCAACAACTTCTGCGAGTGTCTCTGAACCAAGTGAACCTTCAGTGTCCCCATCGTCAACAGTTTTTCCCACAAGTGAACCAACAGCGATCACAGAATCAACAACTTCTACGAGTGTCTCTGAAACAAGTGAACCTTCAGTGTCCCCATCATCCACAGTTATTCCTACAAGTGAAGCAACAGCTATCACAGAATCAACAACTTCTGCGAGTGTCTCTGAAACAAGTGAACCTTCAGTGTCCCCATCATCCACAGTTATTCCCACAAGTGAAGCAACAGCGATCACAGAATCAACAACTTCTGCGAGTGTCTCTGAAACAAGTGAACCTTCAGAGTCCTCATCATCCACAGTTATTCCCACAAGTGAAGCAACAGCGATCACAGAATCAACAACTTCTGCGAGTGTCTCTGAAACAAGTGAACCCATCACAGCTCCTCTGACCACCCTCACAGGTTCAACTCAAGCAATGAGCACTGAGAATCCTGAAACTCCAGAACCTTCACAAACGACTTCTCTGAACACCGATGTCACAACATCACAAATTACATCCACATCTACAAGTGAACCTTCAGTGTCCCCATCATCCACAGTTATTCCCACAAGTGAAGCAACAGCGATCACAGAATCAACAACTTCTACCAGTGTCTCTGAAACAAGTGAACCTTCAGTGTCCTCATCATCCACAGTTATTCCCACAAGTGAAGCAACAGAGATCACAGAATCAACAACTTCTGCGAGTGTCTCTGAAACAAGTGAACCTTCAGTGTCCCCATCATCCACAGTTATTCCCACAAAAGAAGCAACAGCGATCACAGAATCAACAACTTCTGCGAGTGTCTCTGAAACAAGTGAACCCATCACAGCTCCTCTGACCACCCTCACAGGTTCAACTCAAGCACCGAGCACTGAGAATCCTGAAACTGCAGAAGCTTCACAAACGACTTCTCTGAACACCGATGTCACAACATCACAAATTACATCCACATCTACAAGTGAACCTTCAGTGTCCCCATCATCCACAGTTATTCCCACAAGTGAACCAACAGCGATCACAGAATCAACAACTTCTATGAGTGTCTCTGAAACAAGTGAACCTTCAGTGTCCCCATCGTCGACAGTTATTCCCACAAGTGAAGCAACAGCGATCACAGAATCAACAACTTCTACCAGTGTCTCTGAAACAAGTGAACCTTCAGTGTCCTCATCATCCACAGTTATTCCCACAAGTGAAGCAACAGAGATCACAGAATCAACAACTTCTGCGAGTGTCTCTGAAACAAGTGAACCTTCAGTGTCCCCATCATCCACAGTTATTCCCACAAGTGAAGCAACAGCGATCACAGAATCAACAACTTCTGCGAGTGTCTCTGAAACAAGTGAACCCATCACAGCTCCTCTGACCACCCTCACAGGTTCAACTCAAGCACCGAGCACTGAGAATCCTGAAACTCCAGAACCTTCACAAACGACTTCTCTGAACACCGATGTCACAACATCACAAATGACATCCACATCTACAAGTGAACCTTCAGTGTCCCCATCATCCACAGTTATTCCCACAAGTGAAGCAACAGCAATCACAGATTCAACAACTTCTGCGAGTGTCTCTGAAACAAGTGAACCTTCAGTGTCCCCATCATCCACAGTTATTCCCACAAGTCAAGCAACAGCGATCACAGAATCAACAACTTCTGCGAGTGTCTCTGAAACAAGTGAACCCATCACAGCTCCTCTGACCACCCTCACAGGTTCAACTCAAGCATCGAGCACTGAGAATCCTGAAACTACAGAAGCTTCACAAACGACTTCTCTGAACACCGATGTCACAACATCACAAATGACATCCACATCTACAAGTGAACCTTCAGTGTCCCCATCATCCACAGTTATTCCCACAAGTGAACCAACAGCAATCACAGATTCAACAACTTCTGCGAGTGTCTCTGAAACAAGTGAACCTTCAGTGTCCCCATCATCCACAGTTATTCCCACAAGTCAAGCAACAGCGATCACAGAATCAACAACTTCTGCGAGTGTCTCTGAAACAAGTGAACCCATCACAGCTCCTCTGACCACCCTCACAGGTTCAACTCAAGCATCGAGCACTGAGAATCCTGAAACTACAGAAGCTTCACAAACGACTTCTCTGAACACCGATGTCACAACATCACAAATTACATCCACATCTACAAGTGAACCTTCAGTGTCCCCATCATCCACAGTTATTCCCACAAGTGAAGCAATAACGAACACAGAATTAACAACTTCTACCAGTATCTCTCCAACAACTTCAGCTGAACCCGCCTCAACACAGACAACATCATTCTCGACGACAACTTCATCTGAGACATCTTTGCCTTCATCATCTTCCGTCACCTCTACACAGATGTCAACACAGCAAAGTACTGAAGCTTTGTCAACCACAAGTGAAGCAACCACGAAAGAAGAAACATCAATTCACACTTCCATCACACCAGAAACATCGTCACCAGTGCTGACTTCCTCCAGACAGACTTCGACAAGTGAATCCATCACATCTTCTCCTCTGACCACCCCCACAAGTTCAACACAAGCATCCACCACTCAGAATACTGGAACTACAGAATCTTCACAGACGTCTCCCCAGCACACAGTTTTGACAACTCCATCAACATCACAAATGACATCCACATCTACAAGTGAACCTTCAGTGTCGCCGTCATCCACAAGTATTCCCACAAGTGAAGCAACAACAATCACGGAATCAACAACTTCTACCAGTATCTCTCAAACAACTGAAGCAAACATTTCCTCAACAAAGACAACATTCTTCACAACAACTTCATCTAAGACTTCTCTGACTTCTTCATCATCCGTCACCTCTACACACATCTCAACACAGCAAAGTACTTTGTCAACCACTCTACAAACCACTACACCACTACCACTGACCACAAGACCAATTCCAACATCTCAGCTAACAACACCATCCTGTCAAGATTTTGTTTATGGTGCTAATTGTTCATATGGAGCAAATGACACCATTCCCAGTATTGGTGAGTTTTTTTATCCACTGTATATTTCAAAACAGTTTTAAATTTCCTGCCACGTGTTTTCAGTGATTAAAAAACAACAACTTCATGTAAGTTTCAGTATCACCATCTCGGTTTAATTTTAACTTTGTTTTTTTTAGATACTGGAGCACTTCCGACTGGTAAAGCAAATGTTGTTGTGAAAATCGAGGTCGTGTTTTCACCTGATTTTAATGATTTAACCTCAACTGCATCATTGGAATTCATCCGCACATTAGAACAGGTGGTAAGTATGTTTTTTTTAATAATATTTACAAGTGATCAAATTTGAAGAATGTTTTCCCGCTATTTCTTCTTCTTCTTCTAAAATAATTGCAGCTTTATCATTGTGTTTCATTAAACAATGACTTTCAATATTTTTTCTGTTTCAGCTCACAGCGCTATGCCAGATGGCAGACCCACAGAACTTTAAACTCATCAAAGTCACGTCTTTAAAGTAAGTTTTTACTGAGCATTACTGATTTAAATCACCGTTCATTTAATTGCAGATTGTTTACTATCGGTGATGTGTTTGAAATTTGCTATTTGCAGAAATGGATCTGTTGTTGCAGCGAGTCAGGCAGAGTACACCTATCCAAATAATGCAACTCAAATCGAGTTCATCAACACTCAACTTGATGGAGCGTTGACCGCTATATTGAATAGTACGGACAGTCGTGATCAGATTTCTCAAGCCTTCAACAACAGTAAAGTGACATTAAACGACGTCACTTTCTTGCCAACTGAAGTTTACAGTAAGTGTACGATAGTTGGCATGCGCCTTTGGCATATTTTGGCCTTGTTGTTACTCTAGTAAAATAAAATTGAATAAACGTGCTACTTTTTTTTTTCATCAGATGTAACCGACCTGATGCCTTATATTAACTGCTCTAACTTTGCTCAATACACTGCCGAGATCGTTGATGGTCAATGGCAGTGTGTTGGACCATGCAAAACAAACCCCAATTACTGTAATCTGCATGAAGACTGCGTCAATGACATTCACCAAGGCCCTGTCTGCATTGCGAATCCTGGAACTACAGAAGCTTCACAAACAACTTCCCTGACCACCGATGTCACAACATCACAAATTACATCCACATCTACAGGTGAACCTTCAGTGTCCCCATCATCCACAGTTATTCCCACAAGTGAAGCAACAGCAATCACAGAATCAACAACTTCTGCGAGTGTCTCTGAAACAAGTGAACCAATCACAGCTACTCTGACCACCCTCACAGGTTCAACTCAAGCACCGAGCACTGAGAATCCTGAAACTACAGAAGCTTCACAAACGACTTCTCTGAACACCGATGTCACAACATCACAAATGACATCCACATCTACAAGTGAACCTTCAGTGTCCTCATCATCCACAGTTATTCCCACAAGTGAAGCAACAGCGATGACAGAATCAACAACTTCTACGAGTGTCTCTGAAACAAGTGAACCTTCAGTGTCCTCATCATCCACAGTTATTCCCACAAGTGAAGCAACAGTGATCACAGAATCAACAACTTCTGCTAGTGTCTCTGAAACAAGTGAACCTTCAGTGTCCCCATCATCCACAGTTATTCCCACAAGTGAAGCAACAGCGATCACAGAATCAACAACTTCTACCAGTGTCTCTGAAACATGTGAACCTTCAGTGTCCCCATCATCCACAGTTATTCCCACAAGTCAAGCAACAGCTATCACAGAATCAACAACTTCTACGAGTGTCTCTGAAACAAGTGAACCTTCAGTGTCCTCATCATCCACAGTTATTCCCACAAGTCAAGCAACAGCGATCACAGAATCAACAACTTCTACGAGTGTCTATGAAACAAGTGAACCTTCAGTGTCCTCATCATCCACAGTTATTCCCACAAGTGAAGCAACAGCTATCACAGAATCAACAACTTCTACGAGTGTCTCTGAAACAAGTGAACCTTCAGTGTCCTCATCATCCACAGTTATTCCCACAAGTCAAGCAACAGCGATCACAGAATCAACAACTTCTGCGAGTGTCTCTGAAACAAGTGAACCTTCAGTGTCCCCATCATCCACAGTTATTCCCACAAGTGAAGCAACAGCTATCACAGAATCAACAACTTCTACGAGTGTCTCTGAAACAAGTGAACCTTCAGTGTCCTCATCATCCACAGTTATTTCCACAAGTGAAGCAACAGCGATCACAGAATCAACAACTTCTGCGAGTGTCTCTGAAACAAGTGAACCTTCAGTGTCCTCATCATCCACAGTTATTCCCACAAGTGAAGCAACAGCGATCACAGAATCAACAACTTCTACGAGTGTCTCTGAAACAAGTGAACCTTCAGTGTCTCCATTATCCACAGTTATACCCACAAGTGAAGCAACAGCGATCACAGAATCAACAACTTCTACCAGTGTCTCTGAAACAAGTGAACCTTCAGTGTCCCCTTCATCCACAGTTATTCCCACAAGTGAAGCAACAGCGATCACAGAATCAACAACTTCTGCGAGTGTCTCTGAAACAAGTGAACCAATCACAGCTCCTCTGACCACCCTCACAGGTTCAACTCAACCACCGAGCACTGAGAATCCTGAAACTACAGAAGCTTCACAAACGACTTCCCTGATCAACGATCTCACAACATCACAAATTACATCCACATCTACAAGTGAACCTTCAGTGTCCTCATCATCCACAGTTATTCCCACAAGTGAAGCAACAGCAATCACAGAATCAACAACTTCTACGAGTGTCTCTGAAACAAGTGAACCTTCAGTGTCCCCATCATCCACAGTTATTCCCACAAGTGAAGCAATAACAATCACAGAATTAACAACTTCTACGAGTGTCTCTGAAACAAGTGAACCTTCAGTGTCCCCATCGTCAACAGTTATTCCCACAAGTGAACCAACAGCGATCACAGAATCAACAACTTCTGCGAGTGTCTCTGAAACAAGTGAACCTTCAGTGTCCTCATCATCCACAGTTATTCCCACAAGTGAAGCAACAGTGATCACAAAATCAACAACTTCTACCAGTGTCTCTGAAACAAGTGAAACTTCAGTGTCCTCATCATCCACAGTTATTCCCACAAGTCAAGCAACAGCGATCACAGAATCAACTTCTGCGAGTGTCTCTGAAACAAGTGAACCTTCAGTGTCCCCATCATCCACAGTTATTCCCACAAGTGAAGCAACAGCGATCACAGAATCAACAACTTCTGCGAGTGTCTCTGAAACAAGTGAACCTTCAGTGTCCTCATCATCCACAGTTATTCCCACAAGTGAAGAAACAGCCATCACAGAATCAACAACTTCTGCGAGTGTCTCTGAAACAAGTGAACCTTCAGTGTCCCCATCATCCACAGTTATTCCTTCAAGTCAAGCAACAGCGATCACAGAATCAACAACTTCTACCAGTGTCTCTGAAACAAGTGAACCTTCAGTGTCCTCATCATCCACAGTTAGTCCTACAAGTCAAGCAACAGCGATCACAGAATCAACAACTTCTACCAGTGTCTCTGAAACAAGTGAACCTTCAGTGTCCTCATCATCCACAGTTCTTCCTACAAGTGAAGCAACATCGATCACAGAATCAACAACTTCTACCAGTGTCTCTGAAACAAGTGAACCTTCAGTGTCCTCATCATCCACAGTTATTCCTACAAGTGAAGCAACAGCGATCACAGAATCAACAACTTCTACCAGTGTCTCTGAAACAAGTGAACCTTCAGTGTCCCTATCATCCACAGTTATTCCCACAAGTCAAGCAACAGCGATCACAGAATCAACAACTTCTGCGAGTGTCTCTGAAACAAGTGAACCCATCACAGCTCTGAGCACTGAGAATCCTGAAACTACAGAAGCTTCACAAACGACTTCTCTGAACACCGATGTCACAACATCACAAATTACATCCACATCTACAAGTGAACATTCAGTGTCCCCATCATCCACAGTTATTCCCACAAGTCAAGCAACAGCAATCACAGCATCAACAACTTCTCCGAGTGTCTCTGAAACAAGTGAACCTTCAGTATCCCCTTCATCCACAGTTATTCCCACAAGTGAAGCAACAGTGATCACAGAATCAACAACTTCTCCGAGTGTCTCTGAAACAAGTGAACCTTCAGTGTCCCCATCATCCACAGTTATTCCCACAAGTCAAGCAACAGCAATCACAGCATCACCAACTTCTACGAGTGTCTCTGAAACAAGTGAACCTTCAGTGTCCTCATCATCCACAGTTATTCCCACAAGTGAAGCAACAGTGATCACAGAATCAACAACTTCTACCAGTGTCTCTGAAACAAGTGAAACTTCAGTGTCCTCATCATCCACAGTTATTCCCACAAGTGAAGCAACAGCGATCACAGAATCAACTTCTGCGAGTGTCTCTGAAACAAGTGAACCTTCAGTGTCCCCATCATCCACAGTTATTCCCACAAGTGAAGCAACAGCGATCACAGAATCAACAACTTCTACGAGTGTCTCTGAAACAAGTGAACCTTCAGTGTCCTCATCATCCACAGTTATTCCCACAAGTGAAGCAACAGAGATCACAGAATCAACAACTTCTGCGAGTGTCTCTGAAACAAGTGAACCTTCAGTGTCCTCATCATCCACAGTTATTCCCACAAGTGAAGCAACAGCCATCACAGAATCAACAACTTCTGCGAGTGTCTCTGAAACAAGTGAACCTTCAGTGTCCCCTTCATCCACAGTTATTCCCACAAGTGAAGCAACAGTGATCACAGAATCACCAACTTCTACCAGTGTCTCTGAAACAAGTGAACCTTCAGTGTCCTCATCATCCACAGTTATTCCCACAAGTGAAGCAACAGAGATCACAGAATCAACAACTTCTGCGAATGTCTCTGAAACAAGTGAACCGATCACAGCTCTGAGCACTGAGAATCCTGAAACTACAGAAGCTTCACAAACGACTTCTCTGAACACCGATGTCACAACATCACAAATTACATCCACATCTACAAGTGAACCTTCAGTGTCCCCATCATCCACAGTTATTCCCACAAGTCAAGCAACAGCGATCACAGAATCAACAACTTCTACCAGTGTCTCTGAAACAAGTGAACCTTCAGTGTCCTCATCATCCACAGTTATTCCCACAAGTGAAGCAACAGCGATCACAGAATCAACAACTTCTGCGAATGTCTCTGAAACAAGTGAACCGATCACAGCTCTGAGCACTGAGAATCCTGAAACTACAGAAGCTTCACAAACGACTTCTCTGAACACCGATGTCACAACATCACAAATTACATCCACATCTACAAGTGAACCTTCAGTGTCCCCATCATCCACAGTTATTCCCACAAGTGAAGCAACAGCCATCACAGAATCAACAACTTCTGCAAGTGTCTTTGAAACAAGTGAACCTTCAGTGTCCCCATCATCCACAGTTATTCCCACAAGTCAAGCAACAGCGATCACAGAATCAACAACTTCTACGAGTGTCTCTGAAACAAGTGGACCTTCAGTGTCCCCTTCATCCACAGTTATTCCCACAAGTGAAGCAACAGTGATCACAGAATCAACAACTTCTCCGAGTGTATCTGAAACAAGTGAACCTTCAGTGTCCCCTTCATCCACAGTTATTCCCACAAGTCAAGCAACAGCAATCACAGAATCAACAACTTCTCCGAGTGTCTCTGAAACAAGTGAACCCATCACAGCTCCTCTGACCACCCTCACAGGTTCAACTCAAGCACCGAGCACTGAGAATCCTGAAACTACAGAAGCTTCACAAACGACTTCTCTGAACACCGATGTCACAACATCACAAATTACATCCACATCTACAAGTGAACCTTCAGTGTCCTCATCATCCACAGTTATTCCCACAAGTGAAGCAACAGCGATGACAGAATCAACAACTTCTACCAGTGTCTCTGAAACAAGTGAACCTTCAGTGTCCTCATCATCCACAGTTATTCCCACAACTGAAGCAACAGTGATCACAGAATCAACAACTTCTACCAGTGTCTCTGAAACAAGTGAACCTTCAGTGTCCTCATCATCCACAGTTATTCCCACAAGTGAAGCAACAGCTATCACAGAATCAACAACTTCTACCAGTGTCTCTGAAACAAGTGAACCTTCAGTGTCCTCATCATCCACAGTTAGTCCCACAAGTGAAGCAACAGCGATCACAGAATCAACAACTTCTGCGAGTGTCTCTGAAACAAGTGAACCTTCAGTGTCCTCATCATCCACAGTTATTCCCACAAGTGAAGCAACAGCGATCACAGAATCAACAACTTCTACCAGTGTCTCTGAAACAAGTGAACCTTCAGTGTCCCTATCATCCACAGTTATTCCCACAAGTCAAGCAACAGCGATCACAGAATCAACAACTTCTGCGAGTGTCTCTGAAACAAGTGAACCCATCACAGCTCTGAGCACTGAGAATCCTGAAACTACAGAAGCTTCACACACGACTTCTCTGAACACCGATGTCACAACATCACAAATTACATCCACATCTACAAGTGAACCTTCAGTTTCCCCATCATCCACAGTTAGTCCCACAAGTCAAGCAACAGCGATCACAGCATCAACAACTTCTACGAGTGTCTCTGAAACAAGTGAACCTTCAGTGTCCTCATCATTCACAGTTATTCCCACAACTGAAGCAACAGAGATCACAGAATCAACGACTTCTACCAGTGTCTCTGAAACAAGTGAACCTTCAGTGTCCCTATCATCCACAGTTATTCCCACAAGTGAAGCAACAGCAAGCACAGAATCAACAACTTCTGCGAGTGTCTCTGAAACAAGTGAACCTTCAGTGTCCTCATCATCCACAGTCATTCCCACAAGTGAAGCAACAGCGATCACAGAAACAACAACTTCTACCAGTGTCTCTGAAACAAGTGAACCTTCAGTGTCCCTATCATCCACAGTTATTCCCACAAGTGAAGCAACAGCAAGCACAGAATCAACAACTTCTGCGAGTGTCTCTGAAACAAGTGAACCTTCAGTGTCCTCATCATCCACAGTTATTCCTACAAGTGAAGCAACAGCGATCACAGAATCAACAACTTCTACCAGTGTCTCTGAAACAAGTGAACCTTCAGTGTCCCTATCATCCACAGTTATTCCCACAAGTGAAGCAACAGCGATCACAGAATCACCAACTTCTGCGAGTGTCTCTGAAACAAGTGAACCCATCACAGCTCTGAGCACTGAGAATCCTGAAACTACAGAAACTTCACAAACGACTTCTCTGAACACCGATGTCACAACATCACAAATTACATCCACATCTACAAGTGAACCTTCAGTGTCCCCATCATCCACAGTTATTCCCACAAGTGAAGCAACAGCCATCACGGAATCAACAACTTCTGCAAGTTTCTCTGAAACAAGTGAACCTTCAGTGTCCCCATCATCCACAGTTAGTCCCACAAGTCAAGCAACAGCGATCACAGTATCAACAACTTCTACGAGTGTCTCTGAAACAAGTGAACCTTCAGTGTCCTCATCATCCACAGTTATTCCCACAAGTGAAGCAACAGCGATCACAGAATCAACAACTTCTTCGAGTGTCTCTGAAACAAGTGAACCTTCAGTGTCCTCATCATCCACAGTTATTTCCACAAGTGAAGCAACAGCGATCACAGAATCAACAACTTCTGCGAGTGTCTCTGAAACAAGTGAACCTTCAGTGTCCCCATCATCCACAGTTATTCCCACAAGTGAAGCAACAGCGATCACAGAATCAACAACTTCTGCGAGTGTCTCTGAAACAAGTGAATCCATCACAGCCCCTCTGACCACTCTCACTCAAGCACCGAGCACTGAGAATCCTGAAACTACAGAAGCTTCACAAACGACTTCCCTGAACACCGATCTCACAACATCACAAATTACATCCACATCTACAAGTGAACCTTCAGTGTCCTCATCATCCACAGTTATTCCCACAAGTGAAGCAACAGCGATCACAGAATCAACAACTTCAGCGAGTGTCTCTGAAACAAGTGAACCTTCAGTGTCCTCATCATCCACAGTTATTCCCACAAGTGAAGCAACAGCGATCACAGAATCAGCAACTTCTACGAGTGTCTCTGAAACAAGTGAACCTTCAGTGTCCCCATCATCCACAGTTATTTCCACAAGTGAAGCAACAGCGATCACAGAATCAACAACTTCTACGAGTGTCTCTGAAACAAGTGAACCTTCAGTGTCCTCATCATCCACAGTTATTCCCACAAGTGAAGCAACAGCGATCACAGAATCAACAACTTCTACCAGTGTCTCTGAAACAAGTGAACCTTCAGTGTCCCCATCATCCGCAGTTATTCCCACAAGTGAAGCAACAGTGATCACAGAATCAACAACTTCTACCAGTGTCACGGAAACAAGTGAACCTTCAGTGTCCTCATCATCCACAGTTATTCCCACAAGTGAAGCAACAGCGATCACAGAATCAACAACTTCTGTGAGTGTCTCTGAAACAAGTGAACCTTCAGTGTCCTCATCATCCACAGTTATTCCCACAAGTGAAGCAACAGCGATCACAGAATCAGCAACTTCTACGAGTGTCTCTGAAACAAGTGAACCTTCAGTGTCCCCATCATCCACAGTTATTTCCACAAGTGAAGCAACAGCGATCACAGAATCAACAACTTCTACGAGTGTCTCTGAAACAAGTGAACCTTCAGTGTCCTCATCATCCACAGTTATTCCCACAAGTGAAGCAACAGAGATCACAGAATCAACAACTTCTACGAGTGTATCTGAAACAAGTGAACCTTCAGTGTCCTCATCATCCACAGTTATTTCCACAAATGAAGCAACAGCGATCACAGAATCAACAACTTCTGCAAGTGTCTCTGAAACAAGTGAACCTTCAGTGTCCCCATCATCCACAGTTATTCCCACAAGTGAAGCAACAGCGATCACAGAATCAACAACTTCTGTGAGTGTCTCTGAAACAAGCGAACCTTCAGTGTCCCCATCATCCACAGTTATTCCCACAAGTGAAGCAACAGCGATCACAGAATCAACAACTTCTTCGAGTGTCTCTGAAACAAGTGAACCTTCAGTGTCCTCATCATCCACAGTTATTCCCACAAGTGAAGCAACAGCGATCACAGAATCAACAACTTCTACCAGTGTCTCTGAAACAAGTAAACCTTTAGTGTACCCATCATCCACAGTTATTCCCACAAGTGAAGCAACAGCGATCACAGAATCAACAACTTCTACGAGTGTCTCTGAAACAAGTGAACCTTCAGTGTCCCCATCATCCACAGTTATTCCTACAAGTGAAGAAACAGCGATCACAGAATCAGCAACTTCTACCAGTGTCTCTGAAACAAGTGAAACTTCAGTGTCCTCATCATCCACAGTTATTCCCACAAGTGAAGAAACAGCGATCACAGAATCAACAACTTCTGCGAGTGTCTCTGAAACAAGTGAACCTTCAGTGTCCTCATCATCCACAGTTATACCCACAAGTGAAGCAACAGCGATCACAGAATCAACAACTTCTACGAGTGTATCTGAAACAAGTGAACCTTCAGTGTCCCCATCATCCACTGTTATTCCCACAAGTGAAGCAACAGTGATCACAGAATCAACAACTTCTGCGAGTGTCTCTGAAACAAGTGAACCTTCAGTGTCCCCATCGTCTACAGTTATTCCCACAAGTGAAGCAACAGCGATCACAGAATCTACACCTTCTGCGAGTGTCTCTGAAACAAGTGAAACCATCACAGCTCCTCTGACCACCCTCACAGGTTCAACTCAACCACCGAGCACTGAGAATCCTGAAACTACAGAAGCTTCACAAACGACTTCCCTGAACACCGATGTCACAACTTCACAAATTACATCCACATCTACAAGTGAACCTTCAGTGTCCTCATCATCCACAGTTATTTCCACAAGTGGAGCAACAGTGATCACAGAATCAACAACTTCTGCGAGTGTCTCTGAAACAAGTGAACCTTCAGTGTCCCTATCATCCACAGTTATTCCCACAAGTGAAGCAACAGCAAACACAGAATCAACAACTTCTGCGAGTGTCTCTGAAACAAGTGAACCTTCAGTGTCCTCATCATCCACAGTTATTCCCACAAGTGAAGCAACAGCAAACACAGAATCAACAACTTCTGCGAGTGTCTCTGAAACAAGTGAACCTTCAGTGTCCCTATCATCCACAGTTATTCCCACAAGTCAAGCAACAGCGATCACAGAATCAACAACTTCTACAAGTGTCTCTGAAACAAGTGAACCTTCAGTGTCCCCATCGTCTACAGTCATTCCCACAAGTGAAGCAACAGCGATCACAGAATCTACACCTTCTGCGAGTGTCTCTGAAACAACAGAACCCATCACAGCTCCTCTGACCACCCTCACAGTTTCAACTCAAGCACCGAGCACTGAGAATCCTGAAACTACAGAAGCTTCACAAACGACTTCCCTGAACACCGATGTCACAACATCACAAATTACATCCACATCTACAAGTGAACCTTCAGTGTCCTCATCATCCACAGTTATTCCCACAAGTGAAGCAACAGCGATCACAGAATCAACAACTTCTGCGAGTGTCTCTGAAACAAGTGAACCTTCAGTGTCCCCATCATCCACAGTTATTCCCACAAGTGAAGCAACACCAAGCACAGAATCAACAACTTCTGCGAGTGTCTCTGAAACAAGTGAACCTTCAGTGTCCTCATCATCCACAGTCATTCCCACAAGTGAAGCAACAGCGATCACAGAATCAACAACTTCTGCGAGTGTCTCTGAAACAAGTGAACCTTCAGTGTCCCCATCATCCACAGTTATTCCCACAAGTGAAGCAACAGCAAACACCGAATCAACAACTTCCACGAGTGTCTCTGAAACAAGTGAAACCATCACAGCTCCTCTGACCACCCTCACAGTTTCAACTCAAGCACCGAGCACTGAGAATCCTGAAACTACAGAAGCTTCACAAACGACTTCCCTGAACACCGATGTCACAACATCACAAATTACATCCACATCTACAAGTGAACCTTCAGTGTCCTCATCATCCACAGTTATTCCCACAAGTGAAGCAACAGCGATCACAGAATCAACAACTTCTGCGAGTGTCTCTGAAACAAGTGAACCTTCAGTGTCCTCATCATCCACAGTTATTCCCACAAGTGAAGCAATAACGATCACAGAATCAACAACTTCTACCAATATCTCTCCAACAACTTCAGCTGAACCCTCCTCAACACAGACAACATCATTCTCCATGACAACTTCATCTGAGACATCTTTGCCTTCTTCATCATCCGTCACCTCTACACATATGTCAACACAGCAAAGTACTGAAGCTTTGTCAAGCACAAGTGAAGCAACCACGAAAGAAGAAACATCAATTCACACTTCCATCACACCAGAAACACCGCCACCAGTGCTGACTTCCTCCAGACAGACTTCGACAAGTGAATCCATCGCATCTTCTCCTCTGACCACCCCCACAAGTTCAACACAAGCATTAACCACTCAGAATACTGGAACTACAGAATCTTCACAGACGTCTCCCCAGAACACAGTTTTGACAACTCCATCAACATCACAAATGACATCCACATCTACAAGTGAACCTTCAGTGTCGCCGTCATCCACAAGTATTCCCACAAGTGAAGCAACAACAATCACGGAATCAACAACTTCTACCAGTATCTCTCAAACAACTTCAGCTAAAACCTCCTCAACAAAGACAACATTCTTCACAACAACTTCATCTAAGACTTCTCTGACTTCTTCATCATCCGTCACCTCTACACACATCTCAACACAGCAAAGTACTTTGTCAACCACTCTACAAACCACTACACCACTACCACTGACCACAAGACCAACTCCAACATCTCAGCTAACAACACCATCCTGTCAAGATTTTGTTTATGGTGCTAATTGTTCATATGGAGTAAATGAGACCATTCCCAGTATTGGTGAGTATTTTTATCCACTGTATATTTCAAAATAGTTTTAAATTTCCTGCCACGTGTTTTCAGTGATTAAAAAACAACAACTTCATGTAAGTTTGAGTATCACCATCTCGGTTTAATTTTAACTTTGCTTTTTTTAGATACTGGAGCACTTCCGACTGGTAAAGCAAATGTTGTTGTGAAAATCGAGATTGTGTTTTCACCTGATTTTAATGATTTAACCTCAACTGCATCATTGGAATTCATCCGCACATTAGAACAGGTGGTAAGTATGTTTTTTTTAATAATATTTACAAGTGATCAAATTTGAAGAATGTTTTCCCGCTATTTCTTCTTCTTCTTCTAAAATAATTGCAGCTTTATCATTGTGTTTCATTATACAATGACTTTCAATATTTTTTCTGTTTCAGCTCACAGCGCTATGCCAAATGGCAGACCCACAGAACTTTAAACTCATCAAAGTCACGTCTTTAAAGTAAGTTTTTACTGAGCATTACTGATTTAAATCACCGTTCATTTAATTGCAGATTGTTTACTATCGGTGATGTGTTTGAAATTTGCTATTTGCAGAAATGGATCTGTTGTTGCAGCGAGTCAGGCAGAGTACACCTATCCAAATAATGCAACTCAAATCGAGTTCATCAACACTCAGCTTGATGGAGCGTTGACCGCTATATTGAATAGTACGGACAGTCGTGATCAGATTTCTCAAGCCTTCAACAACAGTAAAGTGACATTGAACGACGTCACTTTCTTGCCAACTGAAGTTTACAGTAAGTGAACCATAGTTGGCATGCGCCTTTGGCATATTTTGGCCTTGTTGTTACTCTAGTAAAATAAATTTAATAAATGTGCCACTTTTTTTTTCATCAGATATAACCGACCTGATGCCTTATATTAACTGCTCTAACTTTGCTCAATACACTGCCGAGATCGTTGATGGTCAATGGCAGTGTGTTGGACCATGCAAAACAAACCCCAATTACTGTCATCAGCGTGGAGACTGCCTCAATGACATTCACCAAGGCCCTGTCTGCACTGAGAATCCTGAAACTACAGCAGCTTCACAAATGACTTCCCTGAACACCGATGTCACAACATCACAAATTACATCCACATCTACAAGTGAAACTTCTGTGTCCCCATCATCCACATTTATTCCCACAAGTGAAAAAACAGCAATCACAGAATCAACAGCAATCACAGAATCAACAACTTCTGCGAGTGTCTCTGAAACAAGTGAACCCATCACAGCTCCTCTGACCACCCTCACAGGTTCAACTCAACCACCGAGCACTGAGAATCCTGAAACTACAGAAGCTTCACAAACGACTTTCCTGGACACCGATGTCACAACATCACAAATTACATCCATATCTACAAGTGAACCTTCAGTTTCCCCATCATCCACAGTTATTCCCACAAGTGAAGCAACAGTGATCACAGAATCAACAACTTCTACGAGTGTCTCTGAAACAAGTGAACCTTCAGTGTCCCCTTCATCCACAGTTATTCCCACAAGTGAAGCAACAGCTATCACAGAATCAACAACATCTGCGAGTGTCTCTGAAACAAGTGAACCTTCAGTGTCCTCATCATCCACAGTTATTCCCACAAGTGAAGCAACAGCGATCACAGAATCAACAAATTCTGCGAGTGTCTCTGAAACAAGTGAACCTTTAGTGTCCCAATCATCCACAGTCATACCCACAAGTGAAGCAACAGCAATCACAGAATCAACAACTTCTGCGAGTGTCTCTAAAACAAGCGAACCTTCAGTGCCCTCATCATCCACAGTCATTCCCACAAGTGAAGCAACAGTGATCACAGAATCAACAACTTCTACCAGTGTCTCTGAAACAAGTGAAACATCAGTGTCCTCATCATCCACAGTTATTCCCACAAGTGAAGCAACAGCGATCACAGAATCAACAACTTCTACCAGTGTCTCTGAAACAAGTGAACCTTCAGTGTCCTCATCATCCATAGTTATTCCCACAAGTGAAGCAACAGCGATCACAGAATCAACAACTTCTACCAGTGTCTCTGAAACAAGTGAACCTTCAGTGTCCTCATCATCCACAGTTATTCCTACAAGTGAAGCAACAGCGATCACAGAATCAACAACTTCTACCAGTGTCTCTGAAACAAGTGAACCTTCAGTGTCCCTATCAGCCACAGTTATTCCCACAAGTCAAGCAACAGCGATCACAGAATCAACAACTTCTGCGAGTGTCTCTGAAACAAGTGAACCTTCAGTGTCCCCATCATCCACAGTTATTCCCACAAGTGAAGCAACAGCCATCACAGAATCAACAACTTCTGCGAGTGTCTCTGAAACAAGTGAACCTTCAGTGTCCTCATCATCCACAGTTATTCCCACAAGTCAAGCAACAGTGATCACAGAATCAACAACTTCTGCGAGTGTCTCTGAAACAAGTGAGCCTTCAGTGTCCTCATCATCCACCGTTATTCCTACAAGTGAAGCAACAGTGATCACAGAATCAACAACTTCTGCGAGTGTCTCTGAAACAAGTGAACCTTCAGTGTCCTCATCATCCACAGTTATTCCCACAAGTGAAGCAACAGCGATCACAGAATCAACAACTTCTGCGAGTGTCTCTGAAACAAGTGAACCTTCAGTGTCCCCATCATCCGCAGTTATTCCCACAAGTGAAGCAATAGCAATCACAGAATCAACAACTTCTGCGAGTGTCTCTGAAACAAGTGAACCTTCAGTGTCCCCATCATCCACAGTTATTCCCACAAGTGAAGCAACAGCGATCACAGAATCAACAACTTCTGCGAGTGTCTTTGAAACAAGTGAACCTTCAGTGTCCTCATCATCCACATTTATTCCCACAAGTGAAGCAACAGCGATCACAGAATCAACAACTTCTACCAGTGTCTCTGAAACAAGTGAACCTTCAGTGTCCCCTTCATCCACATTTATTCCCACAAGTGAAGCAACAGCGATCACAGAATCAACAACTTCTGCGAGTGTCTCTGAAACAAGTGAACCTTCAGTGTCCCCATCATCCACAGTTATTCCTACGAGTGAAGCAACAGCGATCACAGAATCAACAACTTCTGCGAGTGTCTCTGAAACAAGTGAACCTTCAGTGTCCCCATCATCCACAGTTATTCCCACAAGTGAAGCAACAGCAAACACAGAATCTACAACTTCTGCAAATGTCTCTGAAACAAGTGAACCCATCACAGCTCCTCTGACCACCCTCACAGGTTCAACTCAAGCACCGAGCACTGAGAATCCTGAAACTACAGAAGCTTCACAAACGACTTCTCTGAACACCGATGTCACAACATCACAAATGACATCCACATCTACAAGTGAACCTTCAGTGTCCTCATCATCCACAGTTATTCCCACAAGTGAAGCAACAGAGATCACAGAATCAACAACTTTTGCGAGTGTCTCTGAAACAAGTGAACCTTCAGTGTCCCCATCATCCACATTTATTCCCACAAGTGAAGCAACAGCGATCACAGAATCAACAACTTCTGCGAGTGTCTCTGAAACAAGTGAACCTTCAGTGTCCCCATCATCCACAGTTATTCCTACGAGTGAAGCAACAGTGATCACAGAATCAACAACTTCTACGAGTGTCTCTGAAACAAGTGAACCTTCAGTGTCCTCATCATCCACAGTTATTCCTACAAGTGAAGCAACAGCGATCACAGAATCAACAACTTCTACCAGTGTCTCTGAAACAAGTGAACCTTCAGTGTCCTCATCATCCACAGTTATTCCCACAAGTCAAGCAACAGCGATCACAGAATCAACAACTTCTGTGAGTGTCTCTGAAACAAGTGAACCCATCACAGCTCCTCTGACCACCCTCACAGGTTCAACTCAAGCACCGAGCACTGAGAATCCTGAAACTACAGAAGCTTCACAAACGACTTCTCTGAACACCGATGTCACAACATCACAAATTACATCCACATCTACAAGTGAACCTTCAGTGTCCCCATCATCCACAGTTATTTCCACAAGTGAAGCAACAGCGATCGCAGAATCAACAACTTCTGCGAGTGTCTCTGAAACAAGTGAACCTTCAGTGTCCTCATCATCCACAGTTATTCCCACAAGTGAAGCAACAGCGATCACAGAATTAACAACTTCTACCAGTGTCTCTGAAACAAGTGAACCTTCAGTGTCCTCATCATCCACAGTTATTCCTACAAGTGAAGAAACAGCGATCACAGAATCAACAACTTCTACCAGTGTCTCTGAAACAAGTGAGCCTTCAGTGTCCTCATCATCCGCAGTTATTCCTACAAGTGAAGCAACAGCGATCACAGAATCAGCAACTTCTACCAGTGTCTCTGAAACAAGTGAACCTTTAGTGTCCCCATCATCCACAGTTATTCCCACAAGTCAAGCAACAGCGATCACAGAATCAACAACTTCTGCGAGTGTCTCTGAAACAAGTGAACCTTCAGTGTCCTCATCATCCACAGTCGTTCCCACAAGTGAAGCAACAGCGATCACAGAATCAACAACTTCTACCAGTGTCTCTGAAACAAGTGAAACTTCAGTTTCCTCATCATCCACAGTTATTCCCACAAGTGAAGCAACAGCGATCACAGAATCAACTTCTGCGAGTGTCTCAGAAACAAGTGAACCTTCAGTGTCCCCATCATCCACAGTTATTCCCACAAGTGAAGCAACAGCGATCACAGAATCAACAACTTCTGCGAGTGTCTCTGAAACAAGTGAACCTTCAGTGTCCCCATCATCCACAGTTATTCCCACAAGTGAAGCAACAGCGATCACAGAATCAGCAACTTTTACCAGTGTCTCTGAAACAAGTGAACCTTCAGTGTCCTCATCATCCACAGTTATTCCCACAAGTGAAGCAACAGCGATCACAGAATCAACAACTTCTACCAGTGTCTCTGAAACAAGTGAACCTTCAGTGTCCTCATCATCCACAGTTATTCCTACAAGTGAAGCAACAGCGATCACAGAATCAACAACTTCTACCAGTGTCTCTGAAACAAGTGAACCTTCAGTGTCCCTATCATCCACAGTTATTCCCACAAGTCAAGCAACAGCGATCACAGAATCACCAACTTCTGCGAGTGTCTCTGAAACAAGTGAACCCATCACAGCTCTGAGCACTGAGAATCCTGAAACTACAGAAGCTTCACAAACGACTTCTCTGAACACCGATGTCACAACATCACAAATTACATCCACATCTACAAGTGAACCTTCAGTGTCCCCATCATCCACAGTTATTCCCACAAGTGAAGCAACAGCCATCACAGAATCAACAACTTCTGCAAGTGTCTCTGAAACAAGTGAACCTTCAGTGTCCCCATCATCCACAGTTATTCCTACGAGTGAAGCAACAGCGATCACAGAATCAACAACTTCTGCGAGTGTCTCTGAAACAAGTGAACCTTCAGTGTCCTCATCATCCACAGTTATTCCTACAAGTGAAGCAACAGCGATCACAGAATCAGCAACTTCTACCAGTGTCTCTGAAACAAGTGAACCTTTAGTGTCCCCATCATCCACAGTCGTTCCCACAAGTGAAGCAACAGCGATCACAGAATCAACAACTTCTACGAGTGTCTCTGAAACAAGTGAACCTTCAGTGTCCTCATCATCCACAGTTAGTCCCACAAGTCAAGCAACAGCGATCACAGAATCAACAACTTCTCCGAGTGTCTCTGAAACAAGTGAACCTTCAGTGTCCTCATCATCCACAGTTATTCCCACAAGTGAAGCAACAGCGATCACAGAATTAACAACTTCTGCGAGTGTCTCTGAAACAAGTGAATCCATCACAACTCCTCTGACCACCCTCACAGGTTCAACTCAAGCACCGAGCACTGAGAATCCTGAAACTACAGAAGCTTCACAAACGACTTCTCTGAACACCGATGTCACAACATCACAAATTACATCCACATCTACAAGTGAACCTTCAGTGTCCTCATCATCCACAGTTATTCCCACAAGTGAAGCAACAGAGATCACAGAATCAACAACTTCTGCGAGTGTCTCTGAAACAAGTGAACCTTCAGTGTCCTCATCATCCACAGTTATTCCCACAAGTGAAGAAACAGCGATCACAGAATCAACAACTTCTGCGAGTGTCTCTGAAACAAGTGAACCTTCAGTGTCCTCATCATCCACAGTTATTCCTACAAGTGAAGCAACAGCGATCACAGAATCAGCAACTTCTACCAGTGTCTCTGAAACAAGTGAACCTTTAGTGTCCCCATCATCCACAGTCATTCCCACAAGTGAAGCAACAGCGATCACAGAATCAACAACTTCTACCAGTGTCTCTGAAACAAGTGAAACTTCAGTGTCCCCATCATCCACAGTTATTCCCACAAGTGAAGCAACAGTGATCACAGAATCAACAACTTCTACGAGTGTCTCTGAAACAAGTGAACCTTCAGTGTCCTCATCATCCACAGTTATTCCCACAAGTGAAGCAACAGAGATCACAGAATCAACAACTTCTACGAGTGTCTCTGAAACAAGTGAACCTTCAGTGTCCTCATCATCCACAGTTATTCCCACAAGTGAAGCAACAGCGATCACAGAATCAACAACTTCTACCAGTGTCTCTGAAACAAGTGAACCTTCAGTGTCCCTATCATCCACAGTTATTCCCACAAGTCAAGCAACAGCGATCACAGAATCAACAACTTCTGGGAGTGTCTCTGAAACAAGTGAACCCATCACAGCTCTGAGCACTGAGAAACCTGAAACTACAGAAGCTTCACAAACGACTTCTCTGAACACCGATGTCACAACATCACAAATTACATCCACATCTACAAGTGAACCTTCAGTGTCCCCATCATCCACAGTTATTTCCACAAGTGAAGCAACAGCGATCACAGAATCAACAACTTCTACCAGTGTCTCTGAAACAAGTGAACCTTCAGTGTCCCTATCATCCACAGTTATTCCCACAAGTCAAGCAACAGCGATCACAGAATCAACAACTTCTGGGAGTGTCTCTGAAACAAGTGAACCCATCACAGCTCTGAGCACTGAGAAACCTGAAACTACAGAAGCTTCACAAACGACTTCTCTGAACACCGATGTCACAACATCACAAATTACATCCACATCTACAAGTGAACCTTCAGTGTCCTCATCATCCACAGTTATTCCCACAAGTGAAGCAACAGTGATCACAGAATCAACAACTTCAGCGAGTGTCTCTGAAACAAGTGAACCTTCAGTGTCCTCATCATCCACAGTTATTCCCACAAGTGAAGCAACAGTGATCACAGAATCAACAACTTCTACCAGTGTCTCTGAAACAAGTGAACCTTCAGTGTCCTCATCATCCACAGTTATTCCTACAAGTGAAGAAACAGCGATCACAGAATCAACAACTTCTACCAGTGTCTCTGAAACAAGTGAGCCTTCAGTGTCCTCATCATCCGCAGTTATTCCTACAAGTGAAGCAACAGCGATCACAGAATCAGCAACTTCTACCAGTGTCTCTGAAACAAGTGGACCTTTAGTGTCCCCATCATCCACAGTTATTCCCACAAGTCAAGCAACAGCGATCACAGAATCAACAACTTCTGCGAGTGTCTCTGAAACAAGTGAACCTTCAGTGTCCTCATCATCCACAGTCGTTCCCACAAGTGAAGCAACAGCGATCACAGAATCAACAACTTCTACCAGTGTCTCTGAAACAAGTGAAACTTCAGTGTCCTCATCATCCACAGTTATTCCCACAAGTGAAGCAACAGCGATCACAGAATCAACTTCTGCGAGTGTCTCAGAAACAAGTGAACCTTCAGTGTCCCCATCATCCACAGTTATTCCCACAAGTGAAGCAACAGCGATCACAGAATCAACAACTTCTACCAGTGTCTCTGAAACAAGTGAAACTTCAGTGTCCCCATCATCCACAGTTATTCCCACAAGTGAAGCAACAGTGATCACAGAATCAACAACTTCTACCAGTGTCTCTGAAACAAGTGAAACTTCAGTGTCCCCATCATCCACAGTTATTCCCACAAGTGAAGAAACAGCGATCACAGAATCAACAACTTCTGCGAGTGTCTCTGAAACAAGTGAACCTTCAGTGTCCTCATCATCCACAGTTATTCCTACAAGTGAAGCAACAGCGATCACAGAATCAGCAACTTCTACCAGTGTCTCTGAAACAAGTGAACCTTCAGTGTCCTCATCATCCACAGTCGTTCCCACAAGTGAAGCAACAGCGATCACAGAATCAACAACTTCTACCAGTGTCTCTGAAACAAGTGAAACTTCAGTGTCCTCATCATCCACAGTTATTCCCACAAGTGAAGCAACAGCGATCACAGAATCAACTTCTGCGAGTGTCTCAGAAACAAGTGAACCTTCAGTGTCCCCATCATCCACAGTTATTCCCACAAGTGAAGCAACAGCGATCACAGAATCAACAACTTCTACCAGTGTCTCTGAAACAAGTGAAACTTCAGTGTCCCCATCATCCACAGTTATTCCCACAAGTGAAGCAACAGTGATCACAGAATCAACAACTTCTACCAGTGTCTCTGAAACAAGTGAAACTTCAGTGTCCCCATCATCCACAGTTATTCCCACAAGTGAAGAAACAGCGATCACAGAATCAACAACTTCTGCGAGTGTCTCTGAAACAAGTGAACCTTCAGTGTCCTCATCATCCACAGTTATTCCTACAAGTGAAGCAACAGCGATCACAGAATCAGCAACTTCTACCAGTGTCTCTGAAACAAGTGAACCTTTAGTGTCCCCATCATCCACAGTCATTCCCACAAGTGAAGCAACAGCGATCACAGAATCAACAACTTCTACCAGTGTCTCTGAAACAAGTGAAACTTCAGTGTCCCCATCATCCACAGTTATTCCCACAAGTGAAGCAACAGAGATCACAGAATCAACAACTTCTGCGAGTGTCTCTGAAACAAGTGAACCTTCAGTGTCCTCATCATCCACAGTTATTCCTACAAGTGAAGCAACAGCGATCACAGAATCAACAACTTCTACCAGTGTCTCTGAAACAAGTGAACCTTCAGTGTCCCTATCATCCACAGTTATTCCCACAAGTCAAGCAACAGCGATCACAGAATCAACAACTTCTGGGAGTGTCTCTGAAACAAGTGAACCCATCACAGCTCTGAGCACTGAGAAACCTGAAACTACAGAAGCTTCACAAACGACTTCTCTGAACACCGATGTCACAACATCACAAATTACATCCACATCTACAAGTGAACCTTCAGTGTCCCCATCATCCACAGTTATTTCCACAAGTGAAGCAACAGCGATCGCAGAATCAACAACTTCTGCGAGTGTCTCTGAAACAAGTGAACCTTCAGTGTCCTCATCATCCACAGTTATTCCCACAAGTGAAGCAACAGCGATCACAGAATTAACAACTTCTGCGAGTGTCTCTGAAACAAGTGAATCCATCACAACTCCTCTGACCACCCTCACAGGTTCAACTCAAGCACTGAGCACTGAGAATCCTGAAACTACAGAAGCTTCACAAACGACTTCCCTGAACACCGATCTCACAACATCACAAATTACATCCACATCTACAAGTGAACCTTCAGTGTCCTCATCATCCACAGTTATTCCCACAAGTGAAGCAACAGTGATCACAGAATCAACAACTTCAGCGAGTGTCTCTGAAACAAGTGAACCTTCAGTGTCCTCATCATCCACAGTTATTCCCACAAGTGAAGCAACAGTGATCACAGAATCAACAACTTCTACCAGTGTCTCTGAAACAAGTGAACCTTCAGTGTCCTCATCATCCACAGTTATTCCTACAAGTGAAGAAACAGCGATCACAGAATCAACAACTTCTACCAGTGTCTCTGAAACAAGTGAGCCTTCAGTGTCCTCATCATCCGCAGTTATTCCTACAAGTGAAGCAACAGCGATCACAGAATCAGCAACTTCTACCAGTGTCTCTGAAACAAGTGAACCTTTAGTGTCCCCATCATCCACAGTTATTCCCACAAGTCAAGCAACAGCGATCACAGAATCAACAACTTCTGCGAGTGTCTCTGAAACAAGTGAACCTTCAGTGTCCCCATCGTCTACAGTCATTCCCACAAGTGAAGCAACAGCGATCACAGAATCTACACCTTCTGCGAGTGTCTCTGAAACAACAGAACCCATCACAGCTCCTCTGACCACCCTCACAGTTTCAACTCAAGCACCGAGCACTGAAAATCCTGAAACTACAGAAGCTTCACAAACGACTTCCCTGAACAACGATCTCACAACATCACAAATTACATCCACATCTACAAGTGAACCTTCAGTGTCCTCATCATCCACAGTTATTCCCACAAGTGAAGCAACAGGGATCACAGAATCAACAACTTCAGCGAGTGTCTCTGAAACAAGTGAACCTTCAGTGTCCTCATCATCCACAGTTATTCCCACAAGTGAAGCAACAGCGATCACAGAATCAGCAACTTCTACGAGTGTCTCTGAAACAAGTGAACCTTCAGTGTCCCCATCATCCACAGTTATTTCCACAAGTGAAGCAACAGCGATCACAGAATCAACAACTTCTACGAGTGTCTCTGAAACAAGTGAACCTTCAGTGTCCTCATCATCCACAGTTATTCCCACAAGTGAAGCAACAGGGTTCACAGAATCAACAACTTCTACGAGTGTCTCTGAAACAAGTGAACCTTCAGTGTCCTCATCATCCACAGTTATTCCCACAAGTGAAGCAACAGTGATCACAGAATCAACAACTTCTACGAGTGTCTCTGAAACAAGTGAACCTTCAGTGTCCCCATCATCCACAGTTATTTCCACAAGTGAAGCAACAGCGATCACAGAATCAACAACTTCTGCGAGTGTCTCTGAAACAAGTGAACCTTCAGTGTCCCCATCATCCACAGTTATTCCCACAAGTGAAGCAACAGCGATCACAGAATCAACAACTTCTGCGAGTGTCTCTGAAACAAGTGAATCCATCACAGCCCCTCTGACCACCCTCACAGGTTCAACTCAAGCACCGAGCACTGAGAATCCTGAAACTACAGAAGCTTCACAAACGACTTCCCTGAACACCGATCTCACAACATCACAAATTACATCCACATCTACAAGTGAACCTTCAGTGTCCTCATCATCCACAGTTATTCCCACAAGTGAAGCAACAGTGATCACAGAATCAACAACTTCAGCGAGTGTCTCTGAAACAAGTGAACCTTCAGTGTCCTCATCATCCACAGTTATTTCCACAAGTGAAGCAACAGCGATCACAAAATCAACAACTTCTACAAGTGTCTCTGAAACAAGTGAACCTTCAGTGTCCTCATCATCCACAGTTATTCCCACAAGTGAAGCAACAGCGATCACAGAATCAACAACTTCTACGAGTGTATCTGAAACAAGTGAACCTTCAGTGTCCTCATCATCCACAGTTATTTCCACAAATGAAGCAACAGCGATCACAGAATCAACAACTTCTACGAGTGTCTCTGAAACAAGTGAACCTTCAATGTCCCCATCATCCACAGTTATTCCCACAAGTGAAGCAACAGCGATCACAGAATCAACAACTTCTGCGAGTTTCTCTGAAACAAGTGAACCTTCAGTGTCCCCATCATCCACAGTTATTCGCACAAGTGAAGCAACAGCGATCACAGAATCAACAACTTCTGCGAGTGTCTCTGAAACAAGTGAACCTTCAGTGTCCCCATCATCCACAGTTATTCCTACAAGTGAAGAAACAGCGATCACAGAATCAACAACTTCTGCGAGTGTCTCTGAAACAAGTGAACCTTCAGTGTCCTCATCATCCACAGTTATTCCTACAAGTGAAGCAACAGTGATCACAGAATCAGCAACTTCTACCAGTGTCTCTGAAACAAGTGAACCTTTAGTGTCCCCATCATCCACAGTCATTCCCACAAGTGAAGCAACAGCGATCACAGAATCAACAACTTCTACCAGTGTCTCTGAAACAAGTGAAACTTCAGTGTCCTCATCATCCACAGTTATTCCCACAAGTGAAGAAACAGCGATCACAGAATCAACAACTTCTGCGAGTGTCTCTAAAACAAGCGAACCTTCAGTGCCCTCATCATCCACAGTCATTCCCACAAGTGAAGCAACAGCGATCACAGAATCAACAACTTCTACCAGTGTCTCTGAAACAAGTGAACCTTCAGTGTCCCTATCATCCACAGTTATTCCCACAAGTCAAGCAACAGCGATCACAGAATCACCAACTTCTGCGAGTGTCTCTGAAACAAGTGAACCCATCACAGCTCTGAGCACTGAGAATCCTGAAACTACAGAAGCTTCACAAACGACTTCTCTGAACACCGATGTCACAACATCACAAATTACATCCACATCTACAAGTGAACCTTCAGTGTCCCCATCATCCACAGTTATTCCCACAAGTGAAGCAACAGCCATCACAGAATCAACAACTTCTGCAAGTGTCTCTGAAACAAGTGAACCTTCAGTGTCCCCATCATCCACAGTTAGTCCCACAAGTCAAGCAACAGCGATCACAGAATCAACAACTTCTACGAGTGTCTCTGAAACAAGTGAACCTTCAGTGTCCCCATCATCCACAGTTAGTCCCACAAGTCAAGCAACAGCGATCACAGAATCAACAACTTCTCCGAGTGTCTCTGAAACAAGTGAACCCATCACAGCTCCTCTGACCACCCTCACAGGTTCAACTCAAGCACCGAGCACTGAGAATCCTGAAACTACAGAAGCTTCACAAACGACTTCTTTGAACACCGATGTCACAACATCACAAATTACATCCACATCTACAAGTGAACCTTCAGTGTCCTCATCATCCACAGTTATTCCCACAAGTGAAGCAACAGAGATCACAGAATCAACAACTTCTGCAAGTGTCTCTGAAACAAGTGAACCTTCAGTGTCCTCATCATCCACAGTTATTCCCACAAGTGAAGAAACAGCGATCACAGAATCAACAACTTCT
The DNA here is from genome assembly GCF_963457635.1 of Microchirus variegatus. Lineage (NCBI taxonomy): Eukaryota > Metazoa > Chordata > Actinopteri > Pleuronectiformes > Soleidae > Microchirus > Microchirus variegatus. Next base: position 3,595,870 of record NC_139808.1, on the reverse strand, counting down.
GCGAGTGTCTCTGAAACAAGTGAACCTTCAGTGTCCTCATCATCCACAGTTATTCCTACAAGTGAAGCAACAGCGATCACAGAATCAGCAACTTCTACGAGTGTCTCTGAAACAAGTGAACCTTCAGTGTCCTCATCATCCACAGTTAGTCCCACAAGTCAAGCAACAGCGATCACAGAATCAACAACTTCTACGGGTGTCTCTGAAACAAGTGAACCTTCAGTGTCCCTATCATCCACAGTTATTCCCACAAGTGAAGCAACAGCAAGCACAGAATCAACAACTTCTACGAGTGTCTCTGAAACAAGTGAACCTTTAGTGTCCCCATCATCCACAGTCATTCCCACAAGTGAAGCAACAGCGATCACAGAATCAACAACTTCTGCGAGTGTCTCTGAAACAAGTGAACCTTCAGTGTCCCTATCATCCACAGTTATTCCCACAAGTGAAGCAACAGCAAGCACAGAATCAACAACTTCTACGAGTGTCTCTGAAACAAGTGAACCTTTAGTGTCCCCATCATCCACAGTCATTCCCACAAGTGAAGAAACAGTGATCACAGAATCAACAACTTCTGCGAGTGTCTCTGAAACAAGTGAACCTTCAGTGTCCTCATCATCCACAGTTATTCCTACAAGTGAAGCAACAGCGATCACAGAATCAGCAACTTCTACCAGTGTCTCTGAAACAAGTGAACCTTTAGTGTCCCCATCATCCACAGTCATTCCCACAAGTGAAGCAACAGCGATCACAGAATCAACAACTTCTGCGAGTGTCTCTGAAACAAGTGAACCTTCAGTGTCCCCATCATCCACAGTTATTTCCACAAGTGAAGCAACAGCGATCACAGAATCAACAACTTCTGCGAGTGTCTCTGAAACAAGTGAACCTTCAGTGTCCCCATCATCCACAGTTATTCCCACAAGTGAAGCAACAGCGATCACAGAATCAACAACTTCAGCGAGTGTCTCTGAAACAAGTGAATCCATCACAGCCCCTCTGACCACCCTCACAGGTTCAACTCAAGCACCGAGCACTGAGAATCCTGAAACTACAGAAGCTTCACAAACGACTTCCCTGAACACCGATGTCACAACATCACAAATTTCATCCACATCTACAAGTGAACCTTCAGTGTCCTCATCATCCACAGTTATTCCCACAAGTGAAGCAACAGTGATCACAGAATCAACAACTTCAGCGAGTGTCTCTGAAACAAGTGAACCTTCAGTGTCCTCATCATCCACAGTTATTCCCACAAGTGAAGCAACAGCGATCACAGAATCAGCAACTTCTACGAGTGTCTCTGAAACAAGTGAACCTTCAGTGTCCCCATCATCCACAGTTATTTCCACAAGTGAAGCAACAGCGATCACAGAATCAACAACTTCTACAAGTGTCTCTGAAACAAGTGAACCTTCAGTGTCCTCATCATCCACAGTTATTCCCACAAGTGAAGCAACAGCGATCACAGAATCAACAACTTCTACGAGTGTATCTGAAACAAGTGAACCTTCAGTGTCCTCATCATCCACAGTTATTTCCACAAATGAAGCAACAGCGATCACAGAATCAACAACTTCTACGAGTGTCTCTGAAACAAGTGAACCTTCAGTGTCCCCATCATCCACAGTTATTCCCACAAGTGAAGCAACAGCGATCACAGAATCAACAACTTCTGCGAGTGTCTCTGAAACAAGTGAACCTTCAGTGTCCCCATCATCCACAGTTATTCCCACAAGTGAAGCAACAGCGATCACAGAATCAACAACTTCTTCGAGTGTCTCTGAAACAAGTGAACCTTCAGTTTCCTCATCATCCACAGTTATTCCCACAAGTGAAGCAACAGCGATCACAGAATCAACAACTTCTACGAGTGTCTCTGAAACAAGTGAACCTTCAGTGTCCCCATCATCCACAGTTATTCCCACAAGTGAAGCAACAGTGATCACAGAATCAACAACTTCTACCAGTGTCTCTGAAACAAGTGAAACTTCAGTGTCCCTATCATCCACAGTTATTCCCACAAGTGAAGCAACAGCAAGCACAGAATCAACAACTTCTACGAGTGTCTCTGAAACAAGTGAACCTTTAGTGTCCCCATCATCCACAGTCATTCCCACAAGTGAAGCAACAGCGATCACAGAATCAACAACTTCTGCGAGTGTCTCTGAAACAAGTGAACCTTCAGTGTCCCCATCATCCACAGTTATTTCCACAAGTGAAGCAACAGCGATCACAGAATCAACAACTTCTGCTAGTGTCTCTGAAACAAGTGAACCTTCAGTGTCCCCATCATCCACAGTTATTCCCACAAGTGAAGCAACAGCGATCACAGAATCAACAACTTCAGCGAGTGTCTCTGAAACAAGTGAATCCATCACAGCCCCTCTGACCACCCTCACAGGTTCAACTCAAGCACCGAGCACTGAGAATCCTGAAACTACAGAAGCTTCACAAACGACTTCCCTGAACACCGATGTCACAACATCACAAATTTCATCCACATCTAAAAGTGAACCTTCAGTGTCCTCATCATCCACAGTTATTCCCACAAGTGAAGCAACAGCGATCACAGAATCAGCAACTTCTACGAGTGTCTCTGAAACAAGTGAACCTTCAGTGTCCTCATCATCCACAGTTATTCCCACAAGTGAAGCAACAGCGATCACAGAATCAACAACTTCTACGAGTGTATCTGAAACAAGTGAACCTTCAGTGTCCTCATCATCCACAGTTATTTCCACAAATGAAGCAACAGCGATCACAGAATCAACAACTTCTACGAGTGTCTCTGAAACAAGTGAACCTTCAGTGTCCCCATCATCCACAGTTATTCCCACAAGTGAAGCAACAGCGATCACAGAATCAACAACTTCTGCGAGTGTCTCTGAAACAAGTGAACCTTCAGTGTCCCCATCATCCACAGTTATTCCCACAAGTGAAGCAACAGCGATCACAGAATCAACAACTTCTTCGAGTGTCTCTGAAACAAGTGAACCTTCAGTTTCCTCATCATCCACAGTTATTCCCACAAGTGAAGCAACAGCGATCACAGAATCAACAACTTCTGCGAGTGTCTCTGAAACAAGTGAACCTTCAGTGTCCCCATCATCCACAGTTATTCCCACAAGTGAAGCAACAGTGATCACAGAATCAACAACTTCTACCAGTGTCTCTGAAACAAGTGAACCTTTAGTGTCCCCATCATCCACAGTCATTCCCACAAGTGAAGCAACAGCGATCACAGAATCAACAACTTCTACCAGTGTCTCTGAAACAAGTGAAACTTCAGTGTCCTCATCATCCACAGTTATTCCCACAAGTGAAGAAACAGCGATCACAGAATCAACAACTTCTGCGAGTGTCTCTGAAACAAGTGAACCTTCAGTGTCCCCATCATCCACAGTTATTCCCACAAGTGAAGCAACAGCGATCACAGAATCAACAACTTCAGCGAGTGTCTCTGAAACAAGTGAATCCATCACAGCCCCTCTGACCACCCTCACAGGTTCAACTCAAGCACCGAGCACTGAGAATCCTGAAACTACAGAAGCTTCACAAACGACTTCCCTGAACACCGATGTCACAACATCACAAATTTCATCCACATCTACAAGTGAACCTTCAGTGTCCTCATCATCCACAGTTATTCCCACAAGTGAAGCAACAGCGATCACAGAATCAACAACTTCTACGAGTGTCTCTGAAACAAGTGAACCTTCAGTGTCCTCATCATCCACAGTTATTCCCACAAGTGTAGCAACAGCGATCACAGAATCAACAACTTCTACGAGTGTCTCTGAAACAAGTGAACCTTCAGTTTCCCTATCATCCACAGTTATTCCCACAAGTGAAGCATCAGCGATCACAGAATCAACAACTTCTACGAGTGTCTCTGAAACAAGTGAACCTTCAGTGTCCTCATCATCCACAGTTATTCCCACAAGTGAAGCAACAGCAATCACAGAAACAACAACTTCTACGAGTGTCTCTGAAACAAGTGAACCTTCAGTGTCCTCATCATCCACAGTTATTCCCGCAAGTGAAGCAACAGCGATCACAGAATCAACAACTTCTGCGAGTGTCTCTGAAACAAGTGAACCCATCACAGCTCCTCTGACCACCCTCACAGGTTCAACTCAAGCACCAAGCACTGAGAATCCTGAAACTACAGAAGCTTCACAAACGACTTCTCTGAACACCGATGTCACAACATCACAAATTATATCCACATCTACAAGTGAACCTTCAGTGTCCCCATCATCCACAGTTATTCCCACAAGTGAAGCAACAGCGATCACAGAATCAACAACTTCTACTAGTGTCTCTGAAACAAGTGAACCTTCAGTGTCCCCATCATCCACAGTTATTCCCACAAGTGAAGCAACAGCAAACACAGAATCAACAACTTCTGTGAGTGTCTCTGAAACAAGTAAACCTTCAGTTTCCCTATCATCCACAGTTATTCCCACAAGTGAAGCAACAGCGATCACAGAATCAACAACGTCTACGAGTGTCTCTGAAACAAGTGAACCTTCAGTGTCCTCATCATCCACAGTTATTCCCACAAGTGAAGCAACAGCAAACACAGAATCAACAACTTCTGCGAGTGTCTCTGAAACAAGTATACCTTCAGTGTCCCTATCATCCACAGTTATTCCCACAAGTGAAGCAACAGCGATCACAGAATCAACAACTTCTACAAGTGTCTCTGAAACAAGTGAACCTTCAGTTTCCCTATCATCCACAGTTATTCCCACAAGTGAAGCAACAGCGATCACAGAATCAACAACTTCTGCGAGTGTCTCTGAAACAAGTGAACCTTCAGTGTCCCCATCATCCACAGTTATTCCCACAAGTGAAGCAACAGTGATCACAGAATCAACAACTTCTACCAGTGTCTCTGAAACAAGTGAACCTTCAGTGTCCCTATCATCCACAGTTATTCCCACAAGTGAAGCAACAGCAAGCACAGAATCAACAACTTCTACGAGTGTCTCTGAAACAAGTGAACCTTTAGTGTCCCCATCATCCACAGTCATTCCCACAAGTGAAGCAACAGCGATCACAGAATCAACAACTTCTGCGAGTGTCTCTGAAACAAGTGAACCTTCAGTGTCCCCATCATCCACAGTTATTTCCACAAGTGAAGCAACAGCGATCACAGAATCAACAACTTCTGCGAGTGTCTCTGAAACAAGTGAACCTTCAGTGTCCCCATCATCCACAGTTATTCCCACAAGTGAAGCAACAGCGATCACAGAATCAACAACTTCTGCGAGTGTCTCTGAAACAAGTGAACCTTCAGTGTCCCCATCATCCACAGTTATTCCCACAAGTGAAGCAACAGCGATCACAGAATCAACAACTTCTTCGAGTGTCTCTGAAACAAGTGAACCTTCAGTGTCCTCATCATCCACAGTTATTCCCACAAGTGAAGCAACAGCGATCACAGAATCAACAACTTCTGCGAGTGTCTCTGAAACAAGTGAACCTTCAGTGTCCCCATCATCCACAGTTATTCCCACAAGTGAAGCAACAGTGATCACAGAATCAACAACTTCTACCAGTGTCTCTGAAACAAGTGAACCTTTAGTGTCCCCATCATCCACAGTCATTCCCACAAGTGAAGCAACAGCGATCACAGAATCAACAACTTCTACCAGTGTCTCTGAAACAAGTGAACCTTCAGTGTCCCCATCATCCACAGTTATTCCCACAAGTGAAGCAACAGCAAGCACAGAATCAACAACTTCTACGAGTGTCTCTGAAACAAATGAACCTTTAGTGTCCCCATCATCCACAGTCATTCCCACAAGTGAAGCAACAGCGATCACAGAATCAACAACTTCTGCGAGTGTCTCTGAAACAAGTGAACCTTCAGTGTCCCCATCATCCACAGTTATTTCCACAAGTGAAGCAACAGCAAGCACAGAATCAACAACTTCTACGAGTGTCTCTGAAACAAATGAACCTTTAGTGTCCCCATCATCCACAGTCATTCCCACAAGTGAAGCAACAGCGATCACAGAATCAACAACTTCTGCGAGTGTCTCTGAAACAAGTGAACCTTCAGTGTCCCCATCATCCACAGTTATTTCCACAAGTGAAGCAACAGCGATCACAGAATCAACAACTTCTGCGAGTGTCTCTGAAACAAGTGAACCTTCAGTGTCCCCATCAGCCACAGTTATTCCCACAAGTGAAGCAACAGCGATCACAGAATCAACAACTTCTACGAGTGTCTCTGAAACAAGTGAACCTTCATTGTCCTCATCATCCACAGTTATTCCCACAAGTGAAGCAACAGTGATCACAGAATCAACAACTTCTAGCAGTGTCTCTGAAACAAGTGAACCTTTAGTGTCCCCATCATCCACAGTTATTCCCACAAGTGAAGCAACAGCGATCACAGAATCAACAACTTCTGCGAGTGTCTCTGAAACAAGTGAACCTTCAGTGTCCCCATCATCCACAGTTATTCCTACAAGTGAAGAAACAGCGATCACAGAATCAACAACTTCTGCGAGTGTCTCTGAAACAAGTGAACCTTCAGTGTCCTCATCATCCACAGTTATTCCTACAAGTGAAGCAACAGTGATCACAGAATCAGCAACTTCTACCAGTGTCTCTGAAACAAGTGAACCTTCAGTGTCCCCATCATCCACAGTCATTCCCACAAGTGAAGCAACAGCAATCACAGAATCAACAACTTCTGCGAGTGTCTCTGAAACAAGTGAAACTTCAGTGTCCTCATCATCCACAGTTATTCCCACAAGTGAAGAAACAGCGATCACAGAATCAACAACTTCTGCGAGTGTCTCTAAAACAAGCGAACCTTCAGTGCCCTCATCATCCACAGTCATTCCCACAAGTGAAGCAACAGCGATCACAGAATCAACAACTTCAGCGAGTGTCTCTGAAACAAGTGAACCTTCAGTGTCCTCATCATCCACAGTTATTCCCACAAGTGAAGCAACAGTGATCACAGAATCAACAACTTCTGCGAGTGTCTCTGAAACAAGTGAACCTTCAGTGTCCTCATCATCCACAGTCGTTCCCACAAGTGAAGCAACAGCAATCACAGAATCAACAACTTCTACCAGTGTCTCTGAAACAAGTGAAACTTCAGTGTCCTCATCATCCACAGTTATTCCCACAAGTGAAGCAACAGCGAACACAGAATCAACTTCTGCGAGTGTCTCAGAAACAAGTGAACCTTCAGTGTCCCCATCATCCACAGTTATTCCCACAAGTGAAGCAACAGCGATCACAGAATCAACAACTTCTGCGAGTGTCTCTGAAACAAGTGAACCTTCAGTGTCCCCATCATCCACAGTTATTCCCACAAGTGAAGCAACAGCGATCACAGAATCAACAACTTCTACCAGTGTCTCTGAAACAAGTGAACCTTCAGTGTCCTCATCATCCACAGTTATTCCCACAAGTGAAGGAACAGCGATCACAGAATCAACAACTTCTACCAGTGTCTCTGAAACAAGTGAACCTTCAGTGTCCCTATCATCCACAGTTATTCCCACAAGTGAAGCAACAGCGATCACAGAATCACCAACTTCTGCGAGTGTCTCTGAAACAAGTGAACCCATCACAGCTCTGAGCACTGAGAATCCTGAAACTACAGAAACTTCACAAACGACTTCTCTGAACACCGATGTCACAACATCACAAATTACATCCACATCTACAAGTGAACCTTCAGTGTCCTCATCATCCACAGTTATTCCCACAAGTGAAGCAACAGCGATCACAGAATCAACAACTTCTGCGAGTGTCTCTGAAACAAGTGAACCTTCAGTGTCCCCATCATCCACAGTTAGTCCCACAAGTCAAGCAACAGCGATCACAGAATCAACAACTTCTGCGAGTGTCTCTGAAACAAGTGAGCCTTCAGTGTCCCCATCATCCACAGTTATTCCCACAAGTGAAGCAACAGCGATCACAGAATCAACAACTTCTGCGAGTGTCTCTGAAACAAGTGAATCCATCACAGCCCCTCTGACCACCCTCACAGGTTCAACTCAAGCACCGAGCACTGAGAATCCTGAAACTACAGAAGCTTCACAAACGACTTCCCTTAACACCGATCTCACAACATCACAAATTACATCCACATCTACAAGTGAACCTTCAGTGTCCTCATCATCCACAGTTATTCCCACAAGTGAAGCAACAGTGATCACAGAATCAACAACTTCAGCGAGTGTCTCTGAAACAAGTGAACCTTCAGTGTCCTCATCATCCACAGTTATTCCCACAAGTGAAGCAACAGCGATCACAGAATCAGCAACTTCTACGAGTGTCTCTGAAACAAGTGAACCTTCAGTGTCCCCATCATCCACAGTTATTTCCACAAGTGAAGCAACAGCGATCACAGAATCAACAACTTCTACGAGTGTCTCTGAAACAAGTGAACCTTCAGTGTCCTCATCATCCACAGTTATTCCCACAAGTGAAGCAACAGCGATCACAGAATCAACAACTTCTACGAGTGTCTCTGAAACAAGTGAACCTTCAGTGTCCCCATCATCCGCAGTTATTCCCATGAGTGAAGCAACAGTGATCACAGAATCAACAACTTCTACCAGTGTCACTGAAACAAGTGAACCTTCAGTGTCCTCATCATCCACAGTTATTCCCACAAGTGAAGCAACAGTGATCACAGAATCAACAACTTCTACGAGTGTCTCTGAAACAAGTGAACCTTCAGTGTCCCCATCATCCACAGTTATTTCCACAAGTGAAGCAACAGCGATCACAGAATCAACAACTTCTGCGAGTGTCTCTGAAACAAGTGAACCTTCAGTGTCCCCATCATCCACAGTTATTTCCACAAGTGAAGCAACAGCGATCACAGAATCAACAACTTCTGCGAGTGTCTCTGAAACAAGTGAATCCATCACAGCCCCTCTGACCACCCTCACAGGTTCAACTCAAGCACCGAGCTCTGAGAATCCTGAAACTACAGAAGCTTCACAAACGACTTCCCTGAACACCGATGTCACAACATCACAAATTACATCCACATCTACAAGTGAACCTTCAGTGTCCTCATCATCCACAGTTATTCCCACAAGTGAAGCAACAGTGATCACAGAATCAACAACTTCAGCGAGTGTCTCTGAAACAAGTGAACCTTCAGTGTCCTCATCATCCACAGTTATTCCCACAAGTGAAGCAACAGCGATCACAGAATCAGCAACTTCTACGAGTGTCTCTGAAATAAGTGAACCTTCAGTGTCCCCATCATCCACAGTTATTTCCACAAGTGAAGCAACAGCGATCACAGAATCAACAACTTCTACGAGTGTCTCTGAAACAAGTGAACCTTCAGTGTCCTCATCATCCACAGTTATTCCCACAAGTGAAGCAACAGCGATCACAGAATCAGCAACTTCTACGAGTGTCTCTGAAACAAGTGAACCTTCAGTGTCCCCATCATCCACAGTTATTTCCACAAGTGAAGCAACAGCGATCACAGAATCAACAACTTCTACGAGTGTCTCTGAAACAAGTGAACCTTCAGTGTCCTCATCATCCACAGTTATTCCCACAAGTGAAGCAACAGCGATCACAGAATCAACAACTTCTACGAGTGTCTCTGAAACAAGTGAACCTTCAGTGTCCTCATCATCCACAGTTATTCCCACAAGTGAAGCAACAGCGATCACAGAATCAACAACTTCTACGAGTGTATCTGAAACAAGTGAACCTTCAGTGTCCTCATCATCCACAGTTATTCCCACAAGTGAAGCAACAGCGATCACAGAATCAACAACTTCTGTGAGTGTCTCTGAAACAAGTGAACCTTCAGTGTCCCCATCATCCACAGTTATTCCCACAAGTGAAGCAACAGCGATCACAGAATCAACAACTTCTTCGAGTGTCTCTGAAACAAGTGAACCTTCAGTGTCCTCATCATCCACAGTTATTCCCACAAGTGAAGCAACAGTGATCACAGAATCAACAACTTCTACCAGTGTCTCTGAAACAAGTGAACCTTTAGTGTCCCCATCATCCACAGTCATTCCCACAAGTGAAGCAACAGCGATCACAGAATCAACAACTTCTATGAGTGTCTCTGAAACAAGTGAAACTTCAGTGTCCTCATCATCCACAGTTATTCCCACAAGTGAAGAAACAGCGATCACAGAATCAACAACTTCTGCGAGTGTCTCTGAAACAAGTGAACCCATCACAGCTCCTCTGACCACCCTCACAGGTTCAACTCAAGCACTGAGCACTGAGAATCCTGAAACTACAGAAGCTTCACAAACGACTTCCCTGAACACCGATGTCACAACATCACAAATTACATACACATCTACAAGTGAACCTTCAGTGTCCTCATCATCCACAGTTATTCCCACAAGTGAAGCAACAGTGTTCGCAGAATCAACAACTTCAGCGAGTGTCTCTGAAACAAGTGAACCTTCAGTGTCCTCATCATCCACAGTTATTTCCACAAGTGAAGCAACAGCGATCACAGAATCAACAACTTCTACAAGTGTCTCTGAAACAAGTGAACCTTCAGTGTCCCCATCATCCACAGTTATTCCCACAAGTGAAGCAACAGCGATCACAGAATCAACAACTTCTACAAGTGTCTCTGAAACAAGTGAACCTTTAGTGTCCCCATCATCCACAGTTATTCCCACAAGTCAAGCAACAGCGATCACAGAATCAACAACTTCTGCGAGTGTCTCTGAAACAAGTGAACCTTCAGTGTCCTCATCATCCACAGTTATTCCCACAAGTGAAGCAACAGTGATCACAGAATCAACAACTTCTACGAGTGTCTCTGAAACAAGTGAACCTTTAGTGTCCTCATCATCCACAGTTATTCCCACAAGTGAAGCAACAGTGATCACAGAATCAACAACTTCAGCGAGTGTCTCTGAAACAAGTGAACCTTCAGTGTCCTCATCATCCACAGTTATTCCTACAAGTGAAGCAACAGCGATCACAGAATCAACAACTTCTATGAGTGTCTCTGAAACAAGTGAAACTTCAGTGTCCTCATCATCCATAGTTATTCCCACAAGTGAAGAAACAGCGATCACAGAATCAACAACTTCTACGAGTGTCTCTGAAACAAGTGAACCTTCAGTGTCCTCATCATCCATAGTTATTCCCACAAGTGAAGAAACAGCGATCACAGAATCAACAACTTCTACGAGTGTCTCTGAAACAAGTGAACCTTTAGTGTCCCCATCATCCACAGTTATTCCCACAAGTCAAGCAACAGCGATCACAGAATCTACAACTTCTGCAAATGTCTCTGAAACAAGTGAACCCATCACAGCTCCTCTGACCACCCTCACAGGTTCAACTCAAGCACCGATCACTGAGAATCCTGTAACTACAGAAGCTTCACAAACGACTTCCCTGAACACCGATGTCACAACATCACAAATTACATCCACATCTACAAGTGAACCTTCAGTGTCCCTATCATCCACAGTTATTCCCACAAGTGAAGCAACAGCGATCACAGAATCAACAACTTCTACGAGTGTCTCTGAAACAAGTGAACCTTCAGTGTCCCCATCATCCACAGTTATTCCCACAAGTGAAGCAACAGCGATCACAGAATCAACAACTTCTACGAGTGTCTCTGAAACAAGTAAACCTTCAGTGTCCTCATCATCCACAGTTATTCCCACAAGTGAAGCAACAGTGATCACAGAATCAACAACTTCTACCAGTGTCTCTGAAACAAGTGAACCTTTAGTGTCCCCATCATCCACAGTCATTCCCACAAGTGAAGCAACAGCGATCACAGAATCAACAACTTCTACCAGTGTCTCTGAAACAAGTGAAACTTCAGTGTCCTCATCATCCACAGTTATTCCCACAAGTGAAGAAACAGCGATCACAGAATCAACAACTTCTGCGAGTGTCTCTGAAACAAGTGAACCCATCACAGCTCCTCTGACCACCCTCACAGGTTCAACTCAAGCACTGAGCACTGAGAATCCTGAAACTACAGAAGCTTCACAAACGACTTCCCTGAACACCGATGTCACAACATCACAAATTACATCCACATCTACAAGTGAACCTTCAGTGTCCTCATCATCCACAGTTATTCCCACAAGTGAAGCAACAGCCATCACAGAATCAACAACTTCTGCTAGTGTCTCTGAAACAAGTGAACCTTCAGTGTCCTCATCATCCACAGTTATTCCCACAAGTGAAGCAACAGCCATCACAGAATCAACAACTTCTACAAGTGTCTCTGAAACAAGTGAACCTTTAGTGTCCTCATCATCCACAGTTATTCCCACAAGTGAAGCAACAGTGATCACAGAATCAACAACTTCAGCGAGTGTCTCTGAAACAAGTGAACCTTCAGTGTCCTCATCATCCACAGTTATTCCTACAAGTGAAGCAACAACGATCACAGAATCAACAACTTCTATGAGTGTCTCTGAAACAAGTGAAACTTCAGTGTCCTCATCATCCATAGTTATTCCCACAAGTGAAGAAACAGCGATCACAGAATCAACAACTTCTACGAGTGTCTCTGAAACAAGTGAACCTTCAGTGTCCTCATCATCCACAGTTATTCCCACAAGTCAAGCAACAGCGATCACAGAATCAACAACTTCTACGGGTGTCTCTGAAACAAGTGAACCTTCAGTGTCCTCATCATCCACAGTTATTCCCACAAGTCAAGCAACAGTGATCACAGAATCAACAACTTCTACGGGTGTCTCTGAAACAAGTGAACCTTCAGTGTCCCCATCATCCACAGTTATTCCCACAAGTCAAGCACCAGCGATCACAGAATCAACAACTTCTACGAGTGTCTCTGAAACAAGTGAACCTTTAGTGTCCCCATCATCCACAGTTATTCCCACAAGTCAAGCAACAGCGATCACAGAATCTACAACTTCTGCAAATGTCTCTGAAACAAGTGAACCCATCACAGCTCCTCTGACCACCCTCACAGGTTCAACTCAAGCACCGATCACTGAGAATCCTGTAACTACAGAAGCTTCACAAACGACTTCCCTGAACACCGATGTCACAACATCACAAATTACATCCACATCTACAAGTGAACCTTCAGTGTCCCCATCATCCACAGTTATTCCCACAAGTGAAGCAACAGCGATCACAGAATCAACAACTTCTACGAGTGTCTCTGAAACAAGTGAACCTTCAGTGTCCTCATCATCCACAGTTATTCCCACAAGTGAAGCAACAGCAAACACAGAATCAACAACTTCTGCGAGTGTCTCTGAAACAAGTATACCTTCAGTGTCCCTATCATCCACAGTTATTCCCACAAGTGAAGCAACAGCGATCACAGAATCAACAACTTCTGCGAGTGTCTCTGAAACAAGTGGACCCATCACATCTTCTCCTCTAACCACCCTCACAGGTTCAACTCAAGCACTGAGCACTGAGAATCCTGAAACTACAGAAGCTTCACAAACGACTTCCCTGAACACCGATGTCACAACATCACAAATCACATCCACATCTACAAGTGAACCTTCAGTGTCCCCATCATCCACAGTTATTCCCACAAGTGAAGCAACAGTGATCACAGAATCAACAACTTCTGCGAGTGTCTCTGAAACAAGTGAACCTTCAGTGTCCCCATCATCCACTGTTATTCCCACAAGTGAAGCAACAGTGATCACAGAATCTACACCTTCTGCGAGTGTCTCTGAAACAACAGAACCCATCACAGCTCCTCTGACCACCCTCACAGGTTCAACTCAAGCACTGAGCACTGAGAATCCTGAAACTACAGAAGCTTCACAAACGACTTCCCTGAACACCGATGTCACAACATCACAAATTACATCCACATCTACAAGTGAACCTTCAGTGTCCTCATCATCCACAGTTATTCCCACAAGTGAAGCAACAGCGATCACAGAATCAACAACTTCTGCGAGTGTCTCTGAAACAAGTGAACCTTCAGTGTCCTCATCATCCACAGTTATTCCCACAAGTGAAGCAACAGCGATCACAGAATCAACAACTTCTACGAGTGTATCTGAAACAAGTGAACCTTCAGTGTCCCCATCATCCACAGTTATTCCCACAAGTGAAGCAACAGTGATCACAGAATCAACAACTTCTGCGAGTGTCTCTGAAACAAGTGAACCTTCAGTGTCCCCATCATCCACTGTTATTCCCACAAGTGAAGCAACAGTGATCACAGAATCTACACCTTCTGCGAGTGTCTCTGAAACAACAGAACCCATCACAGCTCCTCTGACCACCCTTACAGGTTCAACTCAAGCACCGAGCACTGAGAATCCTGAAACTACAGAAGCTTCACAAACGACTTCCCTGAACACCGATGTCACAACATCACAAATTACATCCACATCTACAAGTGAACCTTCAGTGTCCTCATCATCCACAGTTATTTCCACAAGTGAAGCAACAGCGATCACAGAATCAACAACTTCTGCGAGTGTCTCTGAAACAAGTGAACCTTCAGTTTCCTCATCATCCACAGTTAGTCCCACAAGTCAAGCAACAGCGATCACAGAATCAACAACTTCTACGAGTGTCTCTGAAACAAGTGAACCTTCAGTGTCCTCATCATCCACAGTTATTCCCACAAGTGAAGCAACAGTGATCACAGAATCAACAACTTCTGCGAGTGTCTCTGAAACAAGTGAACCTTCAGTGTCCCCATCATCCACAGTTATTCCCACAAGTGAAGCAACAGTGATCACAGAATCAACAACTTCTGCGAGTGTCTCTGAAACAAGTGAACCTTCAGTGTCCCCATCATCCACAGTTATTCCCACAAGTGAAGCAATAACGATCACAGAATCAACAACTTCTACCAGTATCTCTCCAACAACTTCAGCTGAACCCTCCTCAACACAGACAACATCATTCTCCATGACAACTTCATCTGAGACATCTTTGCCTTCTTCATCATCCGTCACCTCTACACAGATGTCAACACAGCAAAGTACTGAAGCTTTGTCAACCACAAGTGAAGCAACCACGAAAGAAGAAACATCAATTCACACTTCCATCACACCAGAAACATCGCCACCAGTGCTGACTTCCTCCAGACAGACTTCGACAAGTGAATCCATCACATCTTCTCCTCTGACCACCCCCACAAGTTCAACACAAGCATTAACCACTCAGAATACTGGAACTACAGAATCTTCACAGACGTCTCCCCAGAACACAGTTTTGACAACTCCATCAACATCACAAATGACATCCACATCTACAAGTGAACCTTCAGTGTCGCCGTCATCCACAAGTATTCCCACAAGTGAAGCAACAACAATCACGGAATCAACAACTTCTACCAGTATCTCTCAAACAACTTCAGCTAAAACCTCCTCAACAAAGACAACATTCTTCACAACAACTTCATCTAAGACTTCATCATCTGTCACCTCTACACACATCTCAACACAGCAAAGTACTTTGTCAACCACTCTACAAACCACTACACCACTACCACTGACCACAAGACCAACTCCAACATCTCAGCTAACAACACCATCCTGTCAAGATTTTGTTTATGGTGCTAATTGTTCATATGGAGTAAATGAGACCATTCCCAGTATTGGTGAGTTTTTTTATCCACTGTATATTTCAAAATAGTTTTTACTTTCCTGCCACGTGTTTTCAGTGATTAAAAAACAACAAATTCATGTAAGTTTCAGTATCACCATCTTGGTTTAATTTTAACTTTGTTTTTTTTAGATACTGGAGCACTTCCGACTGGTAAAGCAAATGTTGTTGTGAAAATCGAGATTGTGTTTTCACCTGATTTTAATGATTTAACCTCAACTGCATCATTGGAATTCATCCGCACATTAGAACAAGTGGTAAGTATGTTTTTTTTAATAATATTTACAAGTGATCAAATTTGAAGAATGTTTTCCCGCTATTTCTTCTTCTTCTTCTAAAATAATTGCAGCTTTATCATTGTGTTTCATTAAACAATGACTTTCAATATTTTTTCTGTTTCAGCTCACAGCGCTATGCCAGATGGCAGACCCACAGAACTTTAAACTCATCAAAGTCACGTCTTTAAAGTAAGTTTTTACTGAACATTACTGAATTAAATCACCGTTCATTTAATTGCAGATTGTTTCCTATCGGTGATGTGTTTGAAATGTGCTATTTGCAGAAATGGATCTGTTGTTGCAGCGAGTCAGGCAGAGTACACCTATCCAAATAATGCAACTCAAATCGAGTTCATCAACACTCAGCTTGATGGAGCGTTGACCGCTATATTGAATAGTACGGACAGTCGTGATCAGATTTCTCAAGCCTTCAACAACAGTAAAGTGACATTAAACGACGTCACTTTCTTGCCAACTGAAGTTTACAGTAAGTGTACGATAGTTGGCATGCGCCTTTGGCATATTTTGGCCTTGTTGTTACTCTAGTAAAATAAAATTGAATAAACGTGCTACTTTTTTTTTTTCATCAGATATAACCGACCTGATGCCTTATATTAACTGCTCTAACTTTGCTCAATACACTGCCGAGATCGTTGATGGTCAATGGCAGTGTGTTGGACCATGCAAAACAAACCCCAATTACTGTAATCGGCATGGAGACTGCCTCAATGACATTCACCAAGGCCCTGTCTGCAGGTAAGGAAAAAAACATTTACTTTTAATTTCATTGAAAATGTTTTAATTCAACGAGGGTTAGTCTGCACGGATGTTATTTGTTTCATTTAAAACTAGTACAGCGCCCGTAGGTGCACACCGCAAATCAAATACACCTTGTAAAGAAATTCCAGTGCGGCTGACAGTCACAAAACAGCTAGCTACGCTAATGCTAATTGTAGCCCTGCTAGCTTACCATTGGAAACAGGTTCGCCAAGTTAGCCGCAAAATAGTAGCATGCTAATGCTAAATAAATATGCGCTCGCGTATTGGTGAATGGACACCGACTTGGTCGTTTCACCGTGTCCTGCAGTGAACCGTGTGAAAATGTCTCGCCCGTCGTGAGGACAGCCTCTTCACTCCTACCTTCCCGCTCCAGACAGCGCAGCTGCTGCTGATGAGCCGCTGCCTACCACCTGGTGTAGCATGATAGATCAAGGATCTAGAACTTGCTTTATAGATGGATATTGGCCAAAAACAGCAATCCCCCTTACTATTGAGAAACACAAGTTTTAATCTCAGTGGAAGCTATATTTGAGCTGTAATTTTCACTTTTTTTCCTATTCTTAATATATGAAATGTGCAGTATTGTGTCCAGGCTTAGGTGAAAGTCTGGCACTGGGGTCATAACAGCAGCACTGTCAAATGTATCTGTGATATAAAATCTCTGTGACACACACAACATATCTATCCATGTATTTTCTCAATGTAATTCACTTTTATGTCTTTCTAACCCAGGTGCTATGTGTCTCGCTTCGAGCAATATTATGGCCCACGGTGCGAACACTTCCGTCGGAGCCCAGATTTCTATGGAGCCCTGTTTGGGTCATTGGCAGCAGCACTTGTGGTCTTAATCATTATTATTACCGCTGTCGTTGTCACAAAGAAAAAAAGAGGAGTTTGGTGAGTTAGGATCCTTAAATGTATCACATCACATGTGATTGGTTGACAATGTTCGATTCTTGTTGACTAAAACGCTGAAGGTACAAAAACTAATGATGTTGTCTTTATTCTAGGAAAAGGAGAGACTCCTACAACAGAAATCTGTCAGTCTTTGAGGAAGATTTCTTTGATTTCTCTAATACAGGTGTGTTCTGGTTTTCATTATTATTATTATTATTATTATTATTGTTATTGTTATGAGTAGTGGTAGTAGTAGTAGTAGTAGTAGTAGTAGTAATAGTTGTACAAGAATTTAATGAACATTATTCTATTTTATTCATTCATTACTTAGGAGTCATAAACCCCTTGACATCAGAGACTTTTAGACCACATCTAGGAAATGTTGACACCCACTTGCAGGTATCCTTGTTTGTTATTCTGCCATTACGTGTATATGTTCAACTAATTACTGTGCGATACGTGTAAATGTAAGTTTGCGATTAAAATATTGATATTAATCGCTTTCTTTTTGTCTTCAGGTTACTACAAGACGTCCAGAGGTTTTGAATATCAACCCTAACTGAAGGCTTTTAGAAAAGTAGAAAAATATTTATTAAAAATCTGTTTCGTATTTAATGGCTATTTAATCCTAAGGTGGGTGAACACAAAATGACCACCCACATTGGGCTGTTTTTGACCAAATCACATGACAGATCATGTGCAACAGAAAAATACCGCAAGCAATCACATGAATGAATGTATTAAATGTATTTGTTAAATGTATTTTCACGGAAATGTTTCTATGTTAGCAATAACAAAATGGCGTTAATATGAGTCGCCAACTGTACATAACAGAAGAAATAATATATAGTTATTATTTTGTCATTTTAAATCACTGTTGCTTTTTGTGCGTCCTTATATAAACTTATGCATCTAAATTCGGCCTCCGGTGTCGTTTATTCACAACACAATCGTTATTGTTGTTGATTGTTTAAGAGCTTTTTGAAATTTCCTTGCATTATTTATTAATTCTCATTCATGTCTTTTGAGGGTCAGGGCCGGAGCTAATCACAGCGGATTTTGGGTGTCAGGCATATCACTGGTTTAGGGTTAGTCTTCACTGATGTTATTTGTTTTATATAAAGCTAGTGCAGTGCCCGTAGGAAGTATGTGCACAACGCAAATCAAATACGCCTCGTAAAGAGATTCCAGTGTGGCTGACAGTCACAAAACAGCTAGCTACGCTAATGCTAATCGTAGCCTCCCTAGCTTAACTTTGGAAACCGGTTGCCCAAGTGCCGCAAAACAGTAGCGTGCTAATGCAAAAATAAATATGTGCTCGCGTATTGGTGAATGGACACCGACTTGGTCGTTTCAGTATAACATCATGTTCTGCGTTGAACCGTGTGAAAGTGTCTCACCCACCATGAGGACAGCCTCTTCACTCCTACCTCCCTGCTCCTGACAGCACAGCTGCTGCTGATGAGCCACTGCCTGCCTGGCGTAGCGAAACCAAGGATCTAGAACTTGCTTTATAGATCGATGTTGGCCAAAAACAGCAATCCCCCTTACTATTGAGAAGCACACGTTTTAATCTCAGAGAAAGCTAAATTTGAGCTGTAATTTTCACTTTTTTTCCTATTCTTAATATATGAAATGTGCAGTATTGTGTCCAGGCTTAGGTGAAAGTCTGGCACTGGGGTCATAACAGCAGCACTGTCAAATGTATCTGTGAAATAAAATCACACACACAACAACAACCAAAAACGCCCTTCACTTAAAGGTGCCATATGTAAGAATGTGGCCAAAAACGGTTACTACATTCAAACCGAGGTCTTTTAGGTATTGTTTACGATTTCGGACGTAACCCGTGGTTGCTCGACTTGCTGCGACTCGACTGACTGCAATGATTGGTAGACGCCGGTAGGTGGCGCCACATGCCAAAACATGATTTCAAAACATAAACTAACTATTTTGTCTGTACTGTTGTTGTTGGTGAGTTCAGTTTGTTATATGAACATTATTCCTGAGCCTCTGTGACATATTAGGAGGATTTTATGTCACAGTTGCTTTAGATTTATTACATAATGCACCTTTAATCCTGACTCAGAACACCTGACACACAACGTGTAGTTGTTCGCATGTGGAGTGAGCAATACTGTCACCATAGTTACTTTTTGTGTCAAAGCATGGTTATTGCAAGTAAATATTATGACTTTAAAACCAGTGTTTGGCTACATTTCAAGTTCCAAATATGTCAAATCAACCAGATTCAGCCAGAAATACTACAACGACAAAGTTATACACTACCGTTCAAAAGTTTGTGGTCACTTAGAAATGTCCTTATTTTTTAAGGAAAAGCACTTTTTTTTTCAATGAATATAACATTAAATGAATCAGAAATAAACTCTATACATTGTTAATGTGGTAAACGACTATTCTAGCTGCAAATGTCTGGTTTTTAATGGAATATGGAGGCCCATTTACAGTGTTCTAATGGTACATTGTGTTTGCTAATGGCGTTAGAAGGCTATTGGAAAAGAAAATTAAGAAACAATTTCAGCTTGTTTTTCTCAAGGTAATTGCTCCTGGTGGATTTTCCTAGGAATAAATACTCGAACCTGTCACTAGATGGCGAACATTCACCAATTTTGGCTTCACACTGTATGTTGCACTGGAGGAACGAGGACAGATAAACTTTTCATCAAAAAAACATTGATCTGAAACTGTTAAATAACTGGCAGTAACAGCGTAATCAGCACAGTCATAAGCCGGCATTTAAACTGTGCCACTGTACGTTAAATTATTGTAAATCTCTGCTGCTGATCCACTAAAGAAGTGTTCAGTTTGGCTATTATTTGTCTCCAACTAGTGGCCAAAAACAGAAGCCACACTTGGTATCGACCAATTTTCTATACCTTTTGCTTAATGTAGGACCTGCTTTATATTCCACACAGGTCCTCTGACCTAGGTAAACATTTAACCAACAGCTCTTCAGCCTAAGTTAAATATTCACAACTATGTCCACCCTTCAGAGCACAAAGAAAAGAAAAGTTACAGCAAAACAAAAACGCTAATGCAAACACAGGGGACTTATTTGCACATTTTCCAACCTGTATGCGTGTTTCTGGGGCAAAAAAAAAAAAAAAACCTATGCTAAAGCAACAGGACAAACAAACATAGCCAGCAGATGACAGTGTGACAGCATTTATAATAATAATAGTATAATATAAGTTAACTGATGCAGTAGCTGATCATTTTATATTGACATATTTCCCAATTTTAACCGCTAAAAGGTTTCAGACTATTTAATATTATCTTAATACTAATGTAATGTTAATTATCTTTCTGGAAGTATTTATCACCTATTTTTAAGCTGTATACACACAAACATTGCATTCAATTGTAAAGTATTTTTGCATCACAATATAGAAAACTCTAGCCTCCAGAGGACGCTCTCTCTTTTTTACCTATGTATTCACTGTTGGAGGAAAAGGGGACATTTAACCAAGTAATATTTCATTTTATGTCTTTTTGTTGTGTATTAATGCACCACAGAATTTATAGACACCAGAGGGGGAATGCCTCATTTTAATAACAACATCTGCATTAATAAGATGTTTTTTATCATCATTTGACTTTATTATATGTCATTCAAATGCTCTTACTAACCACTGAGCACAAGTAAATGTATTTGAAGCGCAGACGACCAGCTCCATTAATCCCCCATGAGATTAGATATTCCTGTTTTTACTTGCTATTATTATTATTCCCAATATTACATCGTCTTCACACTCTTTTTCCTCAAAGAGAACTGCAGACTCTGCACTTTTGCAAAAAAAAAAAACGACTTTTTGCTTCCACTTGTTAATCCAGACTGTCTGAAAGCAAACGACAAAATGTATATGAATAACTGAACACACAAAATTGGCGAGTAGAGCCTGTAAAGTCTCTATAATACCTTTCATTTTTCACAACGTGTGGTGCTTAATAATGCGCTTTATTTATTCAGGAAAAACCCCACACTCGGTTAATTATCTGGCGCTTGATCTTTCTCGCCTGCAGCAGACTTTATTTAAATTGAACAACCTGTTTTTTCTGCCGTTGCTATGGTCACCACCCATGCTGTCACCTAGCAGCTCAATTAGGAGGGAAACAAGCGAAAGGGCTTTGCAGGTGGCTGAGATATATGTAGTGCAACGCTTTGTTCCACGCAGAGAATAATGCCGAATCGAATGCTTGCTGAGAGCTGGTGGATGACCACTGCACAAACGTATTTGCCTCCACACATTTTTTGCAGAATGTGTTTGTCCGTCTTTAAAGATAGAGCGCTTTCTCAGGTTCATTCATTATTTGGCCTCTAACGACCCAGCGTGGTTCGCTGTGGTTTAGGCTCCATGCCGAAAACCACATGGACTCAGATCAAGAGTAAAACGCAGTGGGTGCAAACCTGGATGTCAGCGAGCATCTGCTGCTGCTGCTGCTGCTGCTGCTTTAACCAGGAAGAGGAAGGCAGTATACTGTACACCTGTCAGTCGACCATTGTAAGTCACTCTCCTTTCTCTGGATAGAGGCCAGTCACAATAAGGCACAGCATGAGGGTGTGTGGGTGATAAAACAGGACAGACTGCTGAGCTGACGGCGGCACTCACGACAGGATTCAAAGACACAGAACGAAGCAGGCTCATAAATAAGTTCATTTATTTTCAGTTTTCCTATAAAAAAAAAAGACGATATACTTATCAACTACTCTGAACAAATGGAATAGTTAAATACTGTACACAGCATACTGTACTCTCCCAGTGCATGTCTTCACCACAGCAGAGTTTAATGTCTCCATAAACTACTCTTCATTCATTGTTATTATTATTATCTCTAATAAGACATCTGAATACCTTAAGATTAAATAGTATCAGTGTATGATGTAAACTTTTTTTTTCCTTAAAAAAGAAAAGAAAAACAAAAACAGGTCTCAAAAGCAACAAGGGTTTTGTGAGCAAGTGGGAGAGACGTGTACTTCAATGACCGTTTTTGACCTTAGCAGTTCCATTTTTTCCCCAAATTTGAACACAGCGTTTTCCACACCGAGGGTTTCTCCTTCAATACGTGTGCTACATTTACCACGTCGCTCTGTTGTTTCTTGAACAAATCTACAACAATAAAAAAAAAAAAAAAAAAGTTCATATATTTCTCCAGGAGGCTGCCAGCAGCCAAAGTCTCTCAGACCACACCCACTGCAATCATGTAAGGCAGGAATGCATGAGCAGAACAGGAAAGTCTGTGTCAGGGAGGTAAACCCTGCACTGTCTTTGTAATGCATCTGTATTAACAGGTTAGCCTCACATCTCTGATCTTTGATCTGCCTGATCTGAACTCATTCAGATACTTTGCGTGTTACCCTGAAGTGAATTAAACTTCTTATAGTGTTTTTTATTAGATAGATTTTTTTCCTTATGACACAATTTTAGCGCAGGGTTCATATCAAAACAGGGAGGTAGTAATTGAGGCAAAAAACGACTCACAAGCTTGACTGTGAAGTGAATTCTCCGTAAGAATAGCATACATTCACTTAGGTTTTTTTCCCCGACGGGTCGATGTCCGTGCAAAGAAAACAAAGACCCGGTCGCTGAAAAAAGAAAAAAGTGATCATAACGCGGGCTGAGCTCAAAAAAAGCAGGCGCTGCGAAACAAAGCAGAGCACAGTAACAAATACGGTTGATGACCATTTTTCGACTTCTAAAATAATCACCGGAACACTTTTTTTTTTCCACACACACACACACACACACACACACACACACACACACACACACACACACACACACACACACACACACACACACACATTTACACAAACACACTCATGAACACACAACCATTTAAGCTGCACTAGACATTCCAATGGAAACATGCTTAGCTACCTGTAATGTATCCCGTCTAAAGGACAAAATGTACCATGACAACATGCTACGTGGCGTTAGCTAATTCACGCAGAAAACGGTGATCGTGGCCCCCCCGGGGGGGGGGGGGGGGTAAGACTGACAAAAGCATCGGTGTTGATACACGACAGCAAAACAGAGACGGCGGAGATGTGCGTGTGTGCTTAGCATCCTTCACTTTGTTAAAGTTTTTAGACTTCATATATTCAAGCGGGCCCACGGTTACATTACTGACCTTCTGTCCTCCGAAATGAGACACAAAACAAAGGCCTTAGTGCATCTCGCAAACAAAAAAAACAAAAAAAACAGCCTCAACCTCACAGACACAAAATACTGAGCACAAGGTTCAAGGCCAGCTCGTAAACCATCGGACTGAAACCACGTCGTCAACAAACAAAAACAGCACATTATTGAATGTCATGAAATAAAAAAAAAAAAATCATATCAAAAATAAGCTCTACAGTGTTGAACTTTGCCCACAACCTTTAGTCAGAGAAACTACACTCTTAAGGGTTCCAAAAGGGTTCTTCTACAAGGGCTGAGGTTCTACCTGGAACCATTTGCTTCTGAAAAACCCTTTCCTGAAGAAAGGGTTTTTGGTAACACTAATGGTTCCAGGAAGAACCATTTTGATCCAAAGATCAAAAGGGTTCCAGGTGGAACCTTTATAAGAAGGTTCTACCTGGAACCATTTCCTTCTGAAGAACCCTGAAGAAAGGGTTTTTCAAGGGTTCTTGGTAACACTAATGGTTCCGGTAAGAACCATTTTGATCCAGAGAACCCTTGAAAAACCCTTTCCTGAATAAAGGGTTTTTGGAGCCAAAGAAGGGTTCTCCTATGAGGACAAGCTGAAGAACCTTATATGGCTCTTCTTAGGACTTTTATTTCTAAGAGTGTACTACATCAAGTATCTCGATTGTGACGGCTACTCCAATATTACCAGTAACTGAATACAGTGTGCACATACCCTGTGTGAGCAGAATACATAAAGGGGGGGTTACCAACCAAAAAAAAAAAAAAATATTTATATATATATCTACTATATATAAAGGAAAAGCAGCAATTTGTGGGTTGTTAAGTGTCCAGTTTCACCGTTACGTCAAGTGGTTTTTTATTCCGCTCATGTACAGTAGAGTCCGCTCTGCTACTTCCACACACACACACACACACACCGAAAAAAGAAAGTGTTCAGACTAAATCCACGTTCCGCCTGGTGTGACTGTCGTAGTTTGAGTCCGATACGTCCGTGCTGGGAACCGCACTCTTGTCTAGGAGATAGTAATGTGTGTTGCTGACCTTCTCGCCGTCCACCATGACGGGAATGATGTACGGCGAGCACTCGCTGTTCTGTCTGTGCAAACCTCGACACCGTACGTACTTGGGGTCCGGTGCGAAGCTTTGCGTCGGGGGCATCACCCCGTTAATGTAAGTCGGGAGGCTCTTGGGACTCGGGGTGCGAGAGCTCCCCGTGGACACAGGTTCTCTCGGCGGAACCTTCGGGGGTTTGTCGTCGTCGCTGTACGCCCCGGACGAGACCTCTGCTGACCAGCGGCGGTAATCTCCGGTCTTCATTCGAGGGGGGATAGGGGGCGGCACCTCCGCCTTATCCATGCTGTGAGTGTGGCGTTTGGAGCAAGTGAGGCGCAGCAGCGAGGGCTTGTTTAAAGATCCGGCCGGGCCCGAGTGAGAGCGCCGTAGCCTCCGCTGAGCCTTGTCCTGCTGTCTCTGACACACCGCCGGCTCAGGCCGTTCCCGTCGCTGCTGCTGCTGCTGCTGCTGCTGCTGCTCATAGTGTTCCTGTACTTCCTTCTGAGGATGTGTCCGATGATGATGCTGCTGCTGCTGCTGCTGCTGCTGCTGCTGCTCAGGCTGTTTATGAGTTTGTGGTCCGTCAAAGTACGCGTAGTTGATCTTCCCGCAGTCCCTAAAGCTCCTCCTGCTGTGGAGTCCGTATCGAAAAAGAGAGGTCTTTGGATACTGGTCAGAAACCAGGCAGCAGCTGTCGTCCGAATTGGTGAAAAACTCCACCTCGCTGTCCACGGCCTGCTCCAGGGACACGTCTTTGTGCGGAGGGATGGGGGGCAGAGGCTTGGAGCATCTGTCCGGCGTCTGCGGCGGGCTGTTGCACTCGTACACCGAGAGCCTCTGGAACGAGGGCACCACCTGGTCGTCGTCGACGGGACTCGGGGTGGAGGGTTCAGCGCTGAAGGTCAGGGAGAGATGGGACGGCCGGTATTTCTTCGACGGTAACCTCTGTGTTTGGGGACTGTGTTTATGTCCTGTCGGAGAGAAATCACATTATGTCATTTGTGAAAAACACCCTGTTGTGCCTTATATCGCATTTGTCATTATGAAGATCACGGACTTACTCTCGTAACTTATAGACGATGGTGGCGGCCCCTTGTGTTGAGTTGGAGGGCTGTGATCTGTGTGCGAACTGTTCATACTGAAGTAGAAGCTGTTGAAGAACAAGAAGAAGAACGTTGTCAAGCTTCGGTTCACGCACCTCTCCAGCGCGTCACGTAGATTCTGGACAAACAAAACTCACTTGTTCAGCTCATGGCGATGGCTCCACGAGGATTTGGATCCAGCCATGCTGTGACAGTAGCTGCCCCGCAGGAAGGGGTTTTCTATGGGAAAAGAGATCTCCTGGGCAGTCAGACCCACTGTGGACATGCTCCAGGCACACTCGGGTCGCATCAAAGCCAGGAAACACTCAGATCGCCCCCCCGGGTAGCTTGCCCAAATCGCACCCGCTTCTGATAGACCTGCAAACAGGAACCAGGACACAATCAAGAGTGATGCAGGGGAAGAGACGCAGGAGACGTGATATGCAAACAGAGACGACGGGCATTAGAAATCAAAGTACATTGAACACATATTTAATCATAGCCTCGTCTTTTCTTGTGTTTTCATGAAAAACTCTCCTGTAAAAGATAGGAAGGACAGAAACGTAGCTTGATCAATTACGACACCTGTTTTAGTGTCATAATTTAAGTGATGCAAGAGTTTTGTGCTTGTTCCAATGAAATGCATGGGGAAAGTGCGGCATCACTAAAAAACAACAAAAAACAGGTTAAGATAAAAGCAGTAGTCTATTCAAAATTCTCAGTACAGACTGTTTTTTTAAAATCTGAACAGGAAGTGAATCAATAAAAAGTCCAAATCCAATGCACTCCCAGTGTAGGAAAATATATAAAAACTACACAGAACACATATTCACCATTAACTAGGTGCTTTCTAACATATATAAGTTGCATACTAGCCCTTTATTAGTCATTATTAAGCACCTGATTCTACATAACTGTATTCTACCTCTATTATGACATGAATTAAGATTTTTCCTACATTACGTGTACATGTATGTACTAATAAAGGGCTAGTATGCGACTTATATGCATGTTAGTAAGCACCTAGTTCATGGTGAATATGTGTTCCCTCATCTAAAGTGTTACCAAAAACATATATTAATTTAAAAAAGCAACACTTTCCTACTCCATAATCTACATGAGGGACACGTGTACTATTTTCTCCTTCTACATTTTAAGAATACCGCTTATGTGTTGATTTGTTTCTACAAAAAAAGTACACTTTTACACACTTTCAGCCCTCTCGGGGTATGAAATGAGGCGGCCGCAGAATAACAGGCTTGTACGTATAATGACAGGTTTTGCGCCGCATCTTTAAAAGCAAAGCCCTCACGCGAGCCCTCTGATCTGCTCCGCGTTTCCGCTCGCTGCAATCTCACTTGTCCTGAACAGCAGAGGATCGGGGCTCGTCCTGTTACCGCGGATCGATGTTGCAAGAGCTCCTCATGTCACATCACCTCTGAATGTTCCCTGTCACGTCAAGTATGTGTCAGCGGCGCTGAGTAAACAACGTCTACTGCATTCAGAGAGAAAGAGAGAGAGGAGGAAGCTGGGCAGCACAACCGCTGATGTTTGTGGGTTCGGAGACAAACTGGGACCCTGAATCGGATTCGGTGGAGGGGTTTTTTGTTTTGTTTGCCGCACTGGGACAACGCACAACGCAGCCTCTTAAGAACGTGGTTTCCATGGAAAGACGGAAAGTGGATATCGTGGCGTCTTCAGTGTAAACCGCGGCTTGAGTTCGCTGTGCATTGCTGAAGCAAATCTCATGACTCTCAGTCGCCTTAAAACCATTCATCCTGTTTTTCAGAATGCCGGAAAACAGGTGCATCCATAACCCTTGGTGGTTATCTCTGCTGGAGACCACAAATGAGGTGTGTGCACACACACACACACACACACACACACGCTGTCTTCCAAATAATGTGGGAGTGTTGACTGAGCAGAACAACGTGGGGGCCCCCCCACCTAACCAACCCACCCACCCACCCACCCCTCGCTCCTGGTCTCCTATGAGCCATATTTATGTGCTGCCCTGACAGCTGGTGAAGGAAACAAAGCTCTAAAACAACAAGAAGCCTGGGACATCAGGCCCGAGCCAAACTTGCCCAACAAGGCATGCCATCCTGCCTCTGCCCCAGGGCCGTCGATTCGGGTTCGGCGGGGGGAACGGGAAGCAACATGATCCTCGATAATGAATCCCCGGGGGGCCAGTGTTTCCTCTTGCAACAGGTGCACAAGACGGTTCATGCTGGCAGCGGAAACCACAGGGAGCATTTACAGGCAACAGGGTTAGGACACAAAAAAATGATGTGTGAGAGAGAGGCACGAGCAAGAAACAAACAAAAAAAGTCTGCAAAGTCAACAATTCTGATCATTTCTACAGCCTCTGCTGCTGCTGCTGCTATTGTCTGTGTTTGTGATGTAAAACACAGGCAGCAGGTTTGTAGTGTAGTCACACGCACGCACACACGCACACACAAGGGCCTTGAAAGAAGCAGTTCACACCCCGCTCATGACACCCCTGCAGCGGTTTCCGAGCAACCATACCCGCTCTACCTGTGCGGCAAGCAAACAGCGCGCACACCCCCTCACTTTACTGGATTGAGATAATGTAATGGTTAAAAAGGCGCTGGAGCAGGTGACTCACTGCACAACACACAAGTCAGATATCTATCTATCTATCTATCTATCTATCTATCTATGATAATCTATTGATTACTACCCCCCCCCCCCCACTCATTTTCTTTAATAATCAGATAAAAATGGCACAAAAATACACCAATAAAAGAATTGTGCCACTTTATAGTAGTTTGCATTTGCTTCATAGTAATGTTTTAATGTATATTTATTTGGGCAATTTAAACAACAACAACAACAACAAAACATGACAATAGACAATTGTTGACAAATCTGCCACTTATTATACTACTACATTAGATACACGTAATAAAATAAAATAAAAATATCCAGCATGTGGGGTGACTTCCTCTAACACACAGCTTTACGCACACACACATATACACATATACACATACACACATGTAAATATATATAAATATTCAAACTAAAAGCTGATATAATATCAATAACGAGTCACACACTAACACAATAAGCTCCACACATTTGAAAACTCACCCAAATGAGTTTGTGGAATAAGCTCCGCTCCGCTCAGTGTTGGTAAAGTCTCGCTCCTCTGGCGTCTTTGTGTCTTCTTAACTCTTCTTTTTTTTTTTGTTTTATTGTTTTATACTCTTCACAACTCCTGTCGCATCAGGGACGAGACAACAGCGACATGTTGACGCTCACAGGCCACATTGTAATGTGCCACTTTTGAAGATAAGTCGTGTATTGTAGTGAGCGGCTCTCTCTCTCTCTCTCTTATAGGCTTCAGCCCACTGGCGACGCGCGCTCTGACTCCGCCCTGACGCGCACTTGCCCTTAAAGGCGCAGTCTCCCTTTTTTTTTATTACAGCGGTGTCCTCAGTGGACGTTTAGACCGTATGTGTGTGTGTGCCGACAGAGCACTAAGTGACTATAACACACACATATACTATCTATATATTGATCTATATATATATGTGTATATATATATAGTATATAGTATATGTATATATATATGTATATGTGTATATATGTACATTTATATATGTATATGCATATATATGTATGTATATATATATATATATATATAAACATATATAAATGTACATGTATACACATATATACATGTATATATATGTGTATACATGTATATATGTGTATATATACATGTATACATATATATATACATATACATATACTATATACTATATATATACACACATATATATATAGTATATAGTATATGTATATATATGTATATGTGTATATATGTACCCATTTTATATAACCCATTTATATATGTTTATATATATATATGTACATACACATATATGTATGTATATATATATATATATAAACATATATATATGTACATGTATACACATATATACATGTATATATATGTATGAAAGATATAAAATAAATGTAGCTACTATAATAATAACATAAGAGTACTGTTTCAAAGTTGCATAAACATTAATTTGGGGGCATAGGCTTCCTATAGATACATATATAAATGTAACAGTACAAAACATTGTAATTGTGATTTATTTTCAGTCAAAATAGAAAAAAAGAGAGAAACAGCTGTTTGCCACTTTCATTATACCAGCAAGTGTTGTTACACACCTCATCCAGTCCCTTTTAATTCTCTGTAAATGCATATTAGTAAATTATGCTAATAAATCAGGCAATTACTGTTTAATAGACATACAATTATCTCCCTCTTATCAAATTAAACTACATTTACACAAGATACTCACTGAACCAAACCTACATATACATTTGAGTCAAAACCTTTCTAATGAATATGTATATTGTTCTTCTTTTATTGTTGATGATTAAATATCATAGTGCTATTATTTTCCCTGGCGGAACCTTTTTATAAAGGTTCCACCTGGAGCCCTTTTGGAGGGTTCCACCAAGAACCCATTTAAAACCACTTTCCTGAATAAATGGTTCTCTGGATCAAAATGGTTCTTACTGGAACCATTAGTGTTACCAAGAACCCTTGAAAAACCCTTTCTTCAGGAAAGGGTTTTTCAGAAGCAAATGGTTCCAGGTAGAACCTCAGCCCTTGTAGAAGGACCCTTTTGGAACCCTTATTTCTAAGAGTGTACTGCATCTGCTGTCTTTCTGTGGAGAAATAACTCCTGTGTAACTTTCGAAGGGAATAAAGCGATTTAAACGGAGCGTAATATGCGCAGGATTCCCCACCTGATGTGATCAAAGTCCGTAAATAGTTTCGTAAAAACCTCAGAGAGCAGACTGAGGGACGCATGGACGCGATCAGCTGACAGACTTTTCCTTAGGAATCAGCACAAATGCAGCTGCTCTGAAGCACTGAAGTAAATGCAGCTCACATTATTTTAGAAAGACGTCATTTCTTTGCTTCTTTTTTTTTTTTTTTTTTTAAGTGACAAATGTGCTGCAGGTAACGTGACTGAAAAGTAAACTGTGCAGGTTTGATGAATGGGGAACAGGGGCAGGACTCTCTGGAGAGCAGATAACAAATACAGAAACACTGCTGTCTGCGCTTTCATTTGAATGTAACACAGATTATTTAGCGCCTTTATTTAGCTTAATATTCTTTCAGATTGACCTGTTTACATGGCATAACACAGAGTAATTAGGTCAATTTGATAGCCGTCTAACTTTTTTTTTTGCACGTAAACATATAGAATAATCTGGGACGTGTAATCTCTCACGTCCCGTAAACTGGTGTTGCATTAACTGTGTCACCTAACTTAAGCAAACTCGGCGCTGACATGTACACTAACCAAACAGCGCGGCACAATAACGACAATCAACTGGAGTGCGTTGAATAAATAGAGGCGGGAAAAAGCAGTTGTGAGTGCGTGTGCAGAGAGAAAAACAGGGCATTGTTGTGAAGTTTGAAAATCCTTTGCAGCTTGTGTGCAAGGGGAGGCCTTAAACCCAAAGGGCTTATCGTTGCATATTTGGCCCGTGCACCGACCAGGCTCTCGCTAATCCCCCCTTTTATAATTTCAGGCAACATTTTTGGGATTCCTCCTCACCAGTTGTGAGCAGTGTTTGGGGAGGGAAGGCGTGAATGTCTTTCCTCAGATTACCCAGATACAAATGACAAGGTTTAAGATTTATAGTCGCCGATGAATAGCGCGCGGGAAACATAATCCCTGCATCTGTTACGTTTGTCACGCTTTTTTTGTTGGTCCTGTTTTCTTTGATTCTTGACGATTGTTCGCCTATATTGTTTGGGCGTTTGGCTTGTTTTCGCTGTTAGATATTTCGCTGTTGTTTCAAATCACCCAGTATAGCCTTATTTTGCATTGTGTACATTCTATCTATCTATCTATCTATCTATCTATCTATCTATCTATCTATCTATCTATCTATCTATCTATCTATCTATCTATCTATCTATCTATCTATCTATCTATCTATCTATCTATCTATCTATCTATCTATCTATCTATCTATCTATCTATCTATCTATCTATCTATCTATCTATCTATCTATCTATCTATCTATCTATCTATGCTAACTAGCTAGGATGTATCTAAGCTAACTTATCTATCTATCTATCTATCTATCTATCTATCTATCTATCTATCTATCTATCTATCTATCTATCTATCTATCTATCTATCTATCTATCTATCTATCTATCTATCTATCTATCTATCCATCTATCTATCTATCTATCTATCTATCTATCTAACTATGCTAACTAGCTAGGATGTATCTCAGCTCACTTATCTATCTATCTATCTATCTATCTATCTATCTATCTATCTATCTATCTATCTATCTATCTATCTATCTATCTATCTATCTATCTATCTATCTATCTATCTATCTATCTATCTATCTATCTATCTATCTATCTATCTATCAATGCTAACTAGCTAGGATGTATCTAAGCTAACTTATCTATCTATCTATCTATCTATCTATCTATCTATCTATCTATCTATCTATCTATCTATCTATCTATCTATCTATCTATCTATCTATCTATCTATCTATCTATCTATCTATCTATCTATCTATCTATCTATCTATCTATCTATCTATCTATCTATGCTAACTAGCTAGGATGTATCTAAGCTAACTTATCTATCTATCTATCTATCTATCTATCTATCTATCTATCTATCTATCTATCTATCTATCTATCTATCTATCTATCTATCTATCTATCTATCTATCTATCTATCTATCTATCTATCTATCTATCTATCTTTGGTAACACTTTAGGGAGCACATATAAACTAACATATAGAAGTAGCATACTAGCCCTTTATTAGCAATCATTATATAAGCATGTATTAACACCGTATTCTACCTCTGTTATGACAGGAATTAAGATTCTTCCCACATAAGGTGTTAATACGGGCTTAATATTTACTAATAAAGGGCTAGAATGCAACTTATATGCATGTAATCACAACCAATTTAATACCGCTTATTGTTGCGTCTATGTTTGCGTCACTGCACTTCATCCGTCATCAAACCTCTTTCCATGTTCCACTCGCATAAGGATAAACAGGCTAACATTATGAAAATCATGTCTCCTCCCTCTTCAGCTGCTCTCTCCTCCCCTCCCCTCCCCTCCCTTTCCTGTGAGCTCTATTGTGATGTCATCACTTACAGGAAACTCCTTATAAAGTTAGTCAGGAGGGAGAAACAAAAAAAAAAAAGCGCTCAGGGAGGGAGATAAGCAGCCACAGCTCTGTGATGAGGGTGAAATAACTTGTGAGTGTGTGTCAGAGGATATCCTTCTCCGGAAAAATGATTCTGACGTTTTTTTTTTCCTCTTTTCTTTTCTTTTCTTTTCTTTGGTCCTACGTTATGACTCATATTCAGATTTTGTCTGCCAATATCCATGTGTGTGCTCTCTCTCTCTCTCCACCCCCCCTCACTCATGAAGTGACACCTTGGCTGGTTTTCCTTTCCGCTGCACTTGGAGCAGAAAGGAATTTCCCTGTGTGGTTCGCACACTCACAACACTGTGGTGTGTGCGTGTGTGTGTGTGTGTGTGTGTGTGTGTGTGTGTGTGTGTAGTTATGATGTGACGCTACAGGTCTCTCTCTCTCAGCTGATTACTACGAGTCCCTGACAAACAGGAAGGGTGGAGTCATAGCTGAGGGAAGACAGCATAACACCATTATTGTCACTGTCAATGATTTATTCACCGTGGAGGTCACAGCATTGATTTACCCCCGAGCCCTGCTGAGGTAATACAATTACGAGCGTTTTTTCGGGCCAGCGTCCAAAGTTCACACTGATATAAACAGAGCAGCAAAAGGTTTTAGTGTCGTAAGGTGACGTCAGGGATAGTGAATAATGTTACACGTTGTTTGCATTCGCTCTGTTTACGTTAAAAGGGTCGGTTTAAAGTGTAGGTTTGCCAGTGAGGAAAGAGAAAAGACAGTCATCTTTTTGAGATTTTGACATGATTGACACTTTTAGGCACAGGACGTTGTGTTGAGTGACAGGACAAACAGTAAATATTCAGTATGTTGTAAAAGTTACACAGTAAAAGATCCACTTTCCCCCCCGTTTTTTTCCAGCCATATTTAGTCGATGGTGTAATGCAGCTGGTTTCAAACATCTGCTGAAGATAAGGTCAAGAGAGAGAGCGACTGAAAGGTCCCGAAAAAACGAGCTGTTGATTTTTTTTTTTACCCCCCTTTAAAATTTTATATCTGGATAGTAAACGTGATTGTTATCAGGCAGCCTGTTTCGCTGGGATGGGACAAGAACATGTGGTTTTTAAGCAAAACCTTTAAACACAAAACTCAATGTTTTCGTTCCCCTTGTGTTCGGACCATGGTAGAAATAATCAGGAAGAATTTTATTTTTAAAAAAAATTGTGTTTTCCATTAAAGTCACACTTTTATTCGTCAAAAGAGTTGCAAAATGAATAGAAAATATAGCCAAGACATTGACAAGATTAGAAATAATGATTTTTATTCCAAGAAGACCCGGGTGTTCCTGGGTTCGAACACCGGTTGAAACAACTTTGGAACAAGGGTCTTTCTGCAAGGAGTTTGCATGTTCTCCCCGTGTGTGCGTGGGTTCTCTCCGGGTTCTCCGGCTTCCTCCCACAGTCCAAAAACATGCAATATGGGGATTAGGTGAATTTGTCACTCTAAATTGACCGTAGGCGTGAGAGTGCGAGTGAATGGTTGTTTGTCTCTATATGTGGCCCTGCGATGGACTGGCAGGCTGTGATTAGCAAACACAATGTACCATTAGAACACTGGAAATAGGCCTCTATACACCTATGTACATATTCCATTAAAAACCAGACGTTTGCAGCTAGAATAGTCGTTTACTATGGAGTTAGATTTGTGTCTTTATTATTCAATCAAAAAAAAGTTTGATTTTTTTTGATTGAAAATTTTATTTTTTGCTTCAATCAAAAAAAATGTTTTCAATCAAAAAAATATTCACTTCCATCAAAAAAACCTTTTCAATCAAAGAAAAAAATTGTTTGAATGCAAAAATATATTTGAGACTCAAAAAAATGCATTTGAACACTGTTTTTCTTTGATTGAAAATGTTTTCTTTGATCGAAGAGAAGGTTTTTTTGGTTAGAAGCAAATTTTTGATTGAAGTAATGCTGTTTTGCGTTTGGGCCATATTATGGGTAGGACATCTGTGTCTTTATAACTCAATCAAAGAAGAAGTTGCTTCAAACAAAAACAAAATATTTTCAATTAAAAAAAATCACTTCAATCAAAAAAATAATTTTCAATCAAAGAAAAAAAGTGTTTGATTGCAAAAAATATTTGAGACTCAAAAAATTTCATTTGAACACTTTTTTTCTTTGATTGAAAATGTTTTTTTTTGATTGAAGCAAACTTTTTTTTGATTGAATAATAAAGACACAAATCTAACTCCATAGTTTACCACATTAACAATGTATAGAGTGTATTTCTGATTCATTTAATGTTATAGTCATTGAAAAATCCTTTAAAAAATAAGGACATTTCTAAGTGACCCCAAACTTTTGAACGGCAGTGTCTAAGTGCTGCATCCAGTTGCTGCAGCTGCGAGCGCCGCAGCCAAAGCTCCGGCTGACACACTGCACCATATTACTGCTGGATTGTGGTTTTTGCCTGGCAGACCCACACACACTTGGCTGCTGCCGCGGAAACAAAAACACAAATCCCCCAGGCAACGGGGCGCTGTCATCTCTCACTACAATGTAAATATGGCCAAATTAAAGTGCTTCTACTTGTCAACCATACCAAACTCCTGAGAGTTCCCCCACGGCTGCTTGACTTATTAATCACTTCCTGTGCTAGTTCAAAGACTTCGGGGAAGTGAAGCGGCGGTATTGTAGGGTAATTTTCCTCACGCACACACGCACACACACACAGGTATTTTCTATTTCAGAGCTCATAATCAAAAGCAGCAATAGCGAGTCATCATTGCATCACTCCTCCACGTTGTTATTTCGTGTGGTTCAAGTGTGGCCACAGGCTGCTGTTAGTAATGGGTGGAGCCAGGCGGGCGATGACGCCTCCCTGGTGATGACCGGGTGTGTTTAGTCTCCACGAGCTGACACAGACCGGGGGAAGTTCTTGGCAAACTAATCCGAGTGACTGAGCCAGAATTCAAAGTCGTGTTAGTAATAATTAGCACGGATGGACATGCTGTATGTATTATGTTTAAAAAAAGAGCTGGAGCCAGGGTTTGTTATAGTTAATGAAGTCTAAAACTAAAACTAGCAGTGAAAAAAGGTGCATTATGTAATAAATCTAAAGCAACTGGCCGTAAAATCCTCCTAATATGTCACAGAGACTCAGGAATAATAACAAACTGAACTCACCAACAACAACAGTACAGACAAAATATTCCCATTATAAAAAAATATTTTGCAGACTGCAAATCATGTTTATGTTTTGAAATCATGTTTTGGCATGTGGCGCCACCTACCGCCACCTACCAATCATTGCAGTCAGTAGAGTCTCAGCTGCCGAGCACCCACGGGTTGCCAGTTACGTCTGAGCTACAGAAACCTAAAAGAGCTCGGTATTTTGAATTTGAGTGTAGTAACCTTTTTTGGCCACATTCTTAGATATGGCGCCGTTAACTGAAATAAAAATATAAACGACAATTTAAAAAAAAACAAAATAAAAACAACAATGAACAAAGCAAAATTAACTAAAACCAAACTGAATTGTAAATAAATTCAGCTTCGTCTTTGTTTTACCTTTTGATTTACCTGCAGGTGTTAAAAGTTAAAGGCGCCATATGTAAGAATGTGGCCAAAAACAGGTACTACACTCAAATTCAAACTACCGAGATCTTTTAGGTTTCCTTTTCTCCACCATAGTAGCTCAGATGTAACTGGCAACCTGTGGTTGCTCGGCAGCTGAGACTCTACTGACTGCAATGATTGGTAGGCGGCGGTAGGTGGCGCCACACGCTGAAACATGACTTCAAAACATAAACATGATTTGCAGTCTGCAAAATATTTTTTTATGGGAATATTTTGGCTGTACTGTTGTTGTTGTTGTTGGTGGATTTTATGGCTAGTTGCTTTAGATTTATTACCTAATGCACCTTTAAAGAATGAAATGAAAGGCTTTGATAATCCATAATTTGGTCTCGCACGTTCTTTCAGCGTCGATGAGTCAAGGCTTTCTCTTAATACCTGGATAAACTAAACTAAAACTACTAAATAATTTGTTGAATTAAAGGTACACTGTGTAGTATTTATGGGTTTATATAACCCAAAATCCACTTTTTCATACATATTATGTGATCCTGCATTGTCTAGTCGCTGTATAATAGTTTTTGTTTCATTTTCGTAGTGTTTCAAAAAGTCATGTAAAATAACATGGTCGTGGGCCGCGGTTGCATAGCCACTGTTAGCAGAGAGACGCCATGTTTCTACCGGAGCCTGTAAGGACAAACGCGAGAGAACAAATCAAGCGTCTCTTTACTTGTAGCGGAAGTCCCGCCTCCACTCTCTCCGCTTCGTCAGCTACGGCCGCGGTAGCTCCGCCCTCTCCCTCACCTCACGAACCTCATCTGCTGACACAGAGAAAGACGACAAGGACGACATTTGACCAGCTGCGGATACCGTAGCGCTCAGGGAAGGGAGGGGGTGAGCAGAGCAGCAGGTCTTTGTTGTAAATGTCAGCCTCTCCTCTAGATGGCACTATAAACTACTTATTTCCCCTTTAAGTAAAACTAAACTGAAACAATAGAAAAAGCAAACTGAAAAACTAAATAAAACAAAAAACGAATACAAATTTCAAAACGATAATAAGCTTGGTGGGAACATCCTGTAGATTACATTCACAGTCACACCTCAACGCACAGACACACACACGCAGACACACACACACACGCAGACACACACACACAGGCATTTGTTTCGTATGATGTTTGTGGAGAAGCTGTGAAAAGGACAGCTGTGGCGCGATGGATGGAGAACGTCATGCTGCCTGGTTCAAGGCCAAAACCCTCGCTCACAGGCTTGCTGCACCTCTGGGGCTGCAGCAGCAGGAGTGACTGACACAGATGGAAACAGCCTCCTAATATGCCTCGTTTCCGGGCACCAGCGTTAAAAAAAAATCAGTTTTCTCTTTGCCGACATTTTCGTTGTCAGTTTTTCACCACATTTTTCCCTGCAATGCAATGCAATGCAATGCCTGGATCGTGTTTCAAACGGCCAAAACAGAAGTTTCTGGCATTTGGCCGATGACTATCCCAGATTTCCGGTGTCGAGGAGACGGCGAAGGCTTTTGCTTAATGTAGCAATCTATTAATCTTAAGTCAGAACTGATTGCTGAGGGAGTTTCTTCTTCCCCTGATTTCCTGGTTTGGGCTTCGTTCTGGAGGAATATTAGAAACGCAGCATGCGGTGGGACGCTGCGGGCCCCCATCTCCCTCTCTCTGTCTCTGTCTGATAAAGATTTCAGATGTTGCAGGGACTGCCATCAAAGGGAAGGGCACCCGGATATAAATCAATAGCCGCGGGGTTAAGAAAGCAGCGGTCTCCGAGAGGAGAGAAAAACACATGTGCGATGAAGGATGCAGATGAGCTGAACAAGTCCTTGTTTTTACATTTGTGTATGTGTGTGTGTGTGTGTGTGTGTGTGTGGCACGGCTTCGATAACATGGACTGAGTCATCCAGGGCAGAGTATGTTCTTTGTCAGGACACCTTTTGTTCCATCCACACGTGGATTTAAGGGCCTCTGATGAGGTCACCCAGACTCTGGCCTTGCTGCTGCTGCTGCTGCTGCTGCTGCTGCTGCTGCTGCTGCTGCTGCTGCCCCACATTAATTCACTGCTCTGGACCATTGCTCACACAAGTCCTTTAATGAGCAAGCTTACAGATCCAGGAGAGAATGCAGATGAGGTTCAGCTCCCATTTTTCCACCGCCTACAAGCAGGTGGGCTGTGCAGACGCATATGTTTGCTTAAAAAATGTGGCGCTCCGGGGAGAGAATAGTGTGTGTGTGTGTGTGTGTGTGTGTGTGTGTGTGTGTGGGTGGAAATAGAGTGTGGAGTCCTGTCATGACCTCGCTGTGATTTTTACAAGGACTGTAATGACCTTGAGGCTACATGACCTTGTTCCCCCCCCCAGAGTTAATGCAAAGGCACGGCACACTAACTCGTGTAGAATAATCACGAACGACTCGGCTACACCAAGAGTTAGTATCATGAAATGTTATTTTTCACAACTTTACTTTTTAATGTCATTAAATGCAGGCAAATCATGATTTGATGAAAGATCCCATATATTGTAACCTATTTCTTAAAGTTAAGCTAGTTCCCTGGTGTCCTAATGAACATGTCTGTGACATGCTTTGGTCAAAATACCTTAAGGATGAAGCACCACAGCAGATCAATCACCTGCCGAAACAGCCCTGTTCAGAACACACTGTTCAGTAGTATCTCTTTAAGTCCACCTTAAAAAAAAGTAAAACGAAACTTAAGGGACAGGAAATGACATCAGCCACAGAGGCTACTGGGAGCTAACAGCAGTTAGCCTTTGGAAAAGTGATAATTTGCAGGCTCTAGCAGGCACATTGCCGTCGTTTAAACATGCATCCACTGGACAGATAAATCCTCTGAGGCTGGAAGTTTGTGTAGAACTCTGTGCTGCACTGTGGAGCCAAGAGTTGAACTTTTCGCAGACTTACGGTTTTCGGACACCGTTGCCCTCGCCTGCACTCTCGCGTGTTTTACGGACAAAGCGGAGCTCGGCGAGACAACAATTCCAGGAATTTAGCGCATTGTGACATCCCAGTGAGCGCGGAAGTCAACATCGCGTGTTTTATCTCCTGTACTTAGACTGAGGAGGACCACAAAAACATGAGTGAGTCATATTTTTTTCACACTTTGCCGACTGATAGGACCTCCAGAGTCCCAAGTATAAGGATTTATTTAAGGATTTTGATTTTGCATAATATGGGACAAACAGACATTGTAA
This sequence comes from Microchirus variegatus, assembly GCF_963457635.1. Taxonomy (NCBI): domain Eukaryota; kingdom Metazoa; phylum Chordata; class Actinopteri; order Pleuronectiformes; family Soleidae; genus Microchirus; species Microchirus variegatus. The sequence goes on along the minus strand of NC_139808.1, from coordinate 3,555,970 downwards.
GCACCTTTAATTTAAATATGACAGTGTTTACATATTGGATACATAGATACATTAAGAGTACTTTTCATTCTGGGCAGTATTAATCAAAGTTTGAGTTAGTTTCACCTTAATCCAGTCAATAGGTGATTTTATTTAAAACATTTAATTCACTTTTACTTTGATGTCATCACAAACCAAAATGAGGATCTAGCTTTTGGAGAATGTCGTCAACGCTCAAGTCGTGTTCTAAAGACCACATATTTTCTCTACTTATTCTCAAAAAACAACTGAACTATTGTTCTAATCTAGTTTCTAATCTACTCTGACGTACCAAGATCAGAACATAACACAACACCATATTTCAGTCGAGCTACCTTCTCTGCTACGTAGCTTTAGCTCTTATAAGTGGAGAGAACGTTCAATGTCAACTTTAAATAAAAAGGGCTGTAATTATCCTGTAAGCAGCAGATTATTCTCAGCTCCTTATAGGAGAATAATGGGGTTATTGCTGCTCTATTTTTAAATCGTGGAACATGTGTGTGTGTAAGAAAATACTCGAATGTTTTGAAGATGTGATGAAATGTGGAACTGTGGGTTGTTGCGCACAAAAATAATAATAATAATCACACTTTATCCTTGTCGTCTTTCCACCTTCTGTTAAAACCCCGCAGACGCCGGGTCCTCTGGTCCTCGGGCAGGAAGTCAATCAGCCAGAGATCTGCCCCAGACCAAAACACCAGAAGTGTCTGTGGAGGCTGCAGTGAGTGTGGGAGGGAGGTGTGTGCGCTCAGCTCAGGGGGCACGGTATATAACGCTGGTTACTTCCTGCACAAGTCAAAAAACAGACCGCGTTGTATACACAGACGTGCACACGTGAAGTCATTTTTGACTCATGCACAAATGTGTGTGTGCACACGCTGACGCTCAAGTTTACACATCGGCCAACAGGCTAGACAACAGACACACACAGACACACACACACGGTTCAGTCAGACATGTTCATGTTCACATTTTTTTTTTTTTTCCCCCACTTCAAACAACACTCTATACTTAACACCCTCTGCCTACAAATCTTTCCCGTCAAAACTACAGTTACTCCGACATAATCGCTCCTTCCCTAAATCTCCTTACAGGAAAAAAAACAAAGGTTTGAGGAGATAAAAGAAAAAAGAAAAGAATATCATTTTACATTTTCTTTGATGAGATATCGCACTCACACGTGTGCACCCCTGACCCTCACACCGCCTACGTTGAAGGACTTACTTTAAATAGGGCCACATGTCCAAGTGGTTTTAGACACACCGTGACATGTCTGCTATAGTGTGACGAAAAAAAAAAAAAAAAAGCCTCGTACGTTATCTCTCATCACCTAAACTAAGCCACCGGGTGTCTGTCTTCACAGGAAGGAGAATAAAGTGGAGTTTACACAAAGAGCTATTCCTGTAAAAAAGTCCAATTTGCTTTTGAGTGAGATGAAACAGGTTTTTTTCTCTTTTTCTCTGAGCCTTATAATTAGCCCATGCTTAATTAAAGTGCTGCTATAATACTACGGGATAACACGGGATAAACTTTACTTTAGCACCGAGCTTCACATTAAAACAAAGGCAAAGCAGCGACTGAATCTTGTTTCCTTTAGCTCCTGACAACCCATTGCTCCTTAAACTCATTATTTTCTATTTTAGTTCATTTGCATAACTCCATATACTGCTTCTCTTCATCTGGCCTCATCCTGTCGTTACATATTATGTAGTATAATATACATAAAGTGTGTCTTTATTTTTCCCACAGATTAAACCTCTCGGGCCACAGTTGTGCAACAAACGAGAGAGAAGAGCATGCTGAGTGATAGACTCGACACACGAGGAGGCAGCCTGTCGTCGAATGTTTGCTCAGATTAGAGTTCAAACTCAGAGGAAGTGTCTTAAAAGGCGACAAAGGAAGAAGAAGAAGAAGAAGAGTTACACTACCGGTCAAAGGTTTGGGGTCACTTAGAAATCAGAAATACACTCTATAAATCGTTAATGTGGTAAACGACTATTCTAGCTGCAAACGTCTGGTTTATAATGGAATATGTACATAGGTGTATAGAGGCCCATTTCCAGTGTTCTAATACATTGTGAAAACCCTTGTGCAACGATGTTAGCACAGCTGAAAACAGTTTTGCTGGTTCTATGACGAAAGGGCAAAATGATTATTTTGAATATAAATCATCTTGTCAATGTCTTGACTATATTTTCTATTCATTTTGCAACTCTTTTGGTGAATAAAAGTGTGACTTTTAATGGAAAACGCCCAAAAATGTGTATAGGTGAGCCCAAACTTTTGAACGGTAGTGTAGTTTAGTTAGTTAGGAGTTTAAAAAAGACCTGATAGAAACGTGTTTGTATAAGCGCAGAAACACAGTGTGCGTTCGGCTCGTCCTCCATAGCTGCGAGGTGCATTATGTAATAAATCTAAAGCAACTGTGACATAAAATCCTCCTAATGTGTCACAGAGACTCAGGAATAATGTTCATATAACAAACTGAACTCACCAACAACAACAGTACAGACAAAATATTTGCATTAAAAAAAAAACATTTTGCAGACTGCAAATCATGTTTATGTTTTGAAATCATGTTTTGGCATGTGGCGCCACCTACCGCCGTCTACCAATGATTGCAGTCAGTAGAGTCTCAGCTGCAGAGCAACCGCGGGTTGCCAGTTACGTTTGAGCCACCATGGCGGAGAAAACCTAAAAGACCTCTGTATTTTGATATTTTGGTGTAGTAACCTTTTTTGGCCACATTCTTACATATGGCGCCTTTAAGTTGATGCTCATTAAAATCCTGAAAACAACTCCCGTTGTAACATTGTCTGGAATTCTCACAAGACAAATTGATAAATGTGTGTCCACTGTTTTTTTTTACTCGAATTCCGAGTGAAATGCAACGTCAGTATTTTGGAGCTCGGACAATTGTGTGATATAACGGAGAGAGGGGGAGCGAACACACATTTGCCCAAACTCTGTCCAGCACTAACTAGCGGATGCATACCACACTCGGCCCAGATAAGATTGTAAGTCATTGAAAGGGCTCCAAACACTCTCAGCTCTTCCCTCCCCTCTTCCAGTAGCTCCTTTCAGGGATATCACTTGTTGGCTCTCGCCCAGCACAGGAAGCACCCAGCCAGGAGAGACAACAACAGCTCTGCTTCCTCCGCCTACTCTCTCTCTCTCTCTCTCTGACCTGGGAAATTGAGCTAATAGCAAGTAGAGGAAGCTGCCAAAATGTTGAGTTTGCGTGAATCATCATCCGTGTACACGACGCTTCAGTGACCATAAAGAAACAGACAGTTGATTAGCTTCCGCTAAAATATAAGCTATAGCTCCTGAGCATTTCTGCTCAGGTGTCGGTAAGACGAGACTTTGACGTTTTAAGGTAACGTAACTGATTAGAACAGGGGCTCTCAAAGTTTTGATACCTGAGGGCCAACATTGGACTGAGGGGCTGCCAAAGGAGAAAAAAAAGGGGAAAAAAACACAGAGAAATCCCATTTGTAATCATTTTAAAGACCAGATTGCAGTTCTACAGTTTACACTTATTGGTCTGTATCCAGTAATGTCCAATAAACATTTAACATGCTTAAATGGATTAAAACTATCAACTGTAATTCATTGCGGGCCGACAGAAATGTTTCTGCGGGCCGCCATTGGCTCGCGGGCCGCACTTTGAGAACCAATGAATTCAAATATAGATACCAAAACGTTTACATTGTCTTTTAGTAATTGGTTCATGGGCTAAAATGAAAAGGCTGTTTAAATTGAAACCCTGAGAACACAAACTGAGCATTTTTCCATTACTATGTTTAAACGTACTATATATACAGAGGCTATAAGAATGAGCAACATATACATACTTATATATATATATATATATATATATATATATAGTACTCAAAATTTCACTTTCATTTGGCTCGTTTTTATGAACAAAAGGAAAAGAAAAACACGACTATTGTGTGTCTTCTGCACAATTATGGCTACTTTATATCTCTAATAAAAATGCGATATAAAATGTTGACTCAACAACACGTGAGGAGATGAATTTTATTTTTTTTTTTTTAAATGAGTGTCTTATTTCAACTTAAGGCAATCTGATGCGGGGGAAAATACAACATTTTTGCCAACTATATGTGAGGGCACTCAATCTTCTGGCTCAGTGAGAGTTGGTGGGAAAATCAACTCACTGCAATCAGGTGTGTGTGTGTGTGTGTGTGTGTGTGTGTGTGTTCTTGTATTTGTGGCATACTGAGGACCAGTGAGGGTTTTTAACCAACAAAATGAGGACATTTTGGCCGGTCCTCACATGGTTTTCATTGAAATCAGTTCCTTAGGTTGCTATAACATGCTATACTCAATTTGTCAAGAAAAAGAAAAAATCTAATTTTAGATGACATAGTATAGTATGACTTTTTTGTCAAATTTTGGACCAAATTGTATTTTTTTCAAATTGGTTTTCAAATTTTGGACGACATATTATAGTATGACGTTTTTGTCAAATTTTGGACCAAAAATTTTGGGTCAATTTTTTTCTTCAAATTTTGGACCAATTTTTTTTTCAAATTTTGGACCAATTTTTTTTTTTTTCAGATTTGTTTTCAAATTTCGGACAACATATTATAGTATGACGTTTTTGGCAAATTTTGGGTCAAATTTTTTTTGTCAAATTTCGGACCAAAAATTTTGCGTCCAATTTTTTGTCAAATTTTGGACCAAATTTTTTTTTTCAAATTGGTTTTCAAATTTTGGACGACATATTATAGTATGACGTTTTGGTCAAATTTTGGACCAAAAATTTTGGTCAAATTTTGGACCAAAAATTTTGGTCAATTTTTTTTTTTCAAATTTTGGACAAATTTTTTTTTTCAAATTTTGGACCATTTTTTCCCCCCAAATTTTGGACCAAATTTTTTTTCCAAATTTGTTTTCAAATTTTGGACAACATATTTTAGTATGACGTTTTTGTCAAATTTTGGACCAAAAATTTTGGGTCCATTTTTTTTTTCAAATTCTGGATGACAGTATAGTATGACATTTTTGTCAAATTTTGGGTCAAATTTTTTTTGTCAAATTTCTTTTTGAAATTTTGGACCAAAAATTTTGCGTCAAATTTTTTTTCAAATTTTGGACATAGTATAGTATGACGTTTTTGTAAAATTTTGGACCAAAAATGAAAAAGAAAAAATGGTACTGCAACCAGTAGTTCTTTGTAGATGTCATTAATGAAGTAGATATTTGTAATTGTGTTGATTTATAAAGTGGAAATGCTGGTCCTCACTTTGTCAGCAACCCAGTCCTCAGTATGCAGCAAGTACAAGAATGTGTGTGTGTGTGTGTGTGTGTGTCACTGATTGGCGTTGATGAAGCTCAGGTGTGTGGAGTGTTCATATACCCTGAGTCTGCAGTGCTCTGTGCTCACCCACTGTCTCACCTTCAGAGGCAGTGAGAGCTTCTCGCTGTGGTTCCTGTGACTTAGAACTTTGTGTGTGGGGTTGATGTCAATTGCCTGATTTTGTTTTGGGCTTTCTGGTTTCTCCTGAATGACAATTCTGGCAACGGTGGTTCAGTTAATCATTTTAGTGTTTTGTTTCATTAAGGAAGTCCTGTAGTGGCTTTATACCGTTTGGTTTTGTTTTATTTCCCCTTTCCAATCTATCGCTACTGTGATAGCGGTAACTTGACACATTTCCTGACGCAATATAAACACACCTGAGCAAAAAGTACACGAAAAATAGTTAAAAGTGGATTGAATTTGTGAAAGTTGTCAGTACGCAACCGTTCAAAGTTCATTTTTAATGAACAGAAAGACAAGAAGAAAAACGCTTTATTTTATGGCTTCTGCACAATTATTGCTAACTTTGACTCAACAACACAGACAAAAACAACACATTTTTTAAAGCCTGAATATGTAACCTATAAATACACACCCCCGGGATGTCCATATAAGGAGTTGTGTATTATTCCCATGTCAAAACAACACTTTTTTTTTTTTTTTTTTTTTTTTTAAGCCTGAATATGTCACCTATAAACACACACCACCAGGATGTCCATATAAGGAGTTATGTATTATTTCCATGGCAAATTACCATTGGTGCACCTGCAGCACAGTTTGAGCATTAAGGCTTAAGCATTGTGAGGGGGGGGGAAAGTGGACCACTGCAACTGTGACCAAGAACATCTCTGCATCAGTGGCTGACAGCTTATCATAACATAGTTGACTTGATGTGAGTCACTTGATTCAAGTCATTGGTTGCACTGTTGTTGGTTGGTTGTTGGATGGTGATTCGCTCTCGCGTTCGTCCCTAGAAAAGCATTTGCACGCAGCGTGAATGCGCCATAAAACAGAGACATAGTATAACGTCGGCACAGAGCGAAGAGCAAAGTGCACCACTCTGATGAGTCTGCGTCGCCGCGTCGTTGGTGAGAAGAAGTAAATGTGACACTGCGATGTGTTCTTTGGTGATTCTGGGGGTGGAGGGATGGATTTTGACGTGACGGGGCTATAAGCCAGCGCAGTATTGGAAACATGGCATGGAAAGAAGGAGTTGGAGTTTGAGAGCGAGATGGGTCAGGGTGTAGTCACAGGAGAGAAGACACCCACTCTTACCACAAGGCTTTGACTCATGCGGTTCGGTTGGCACGGCGGTGGGACAGGAACACTTCATAGGGTCTCCTCTCCAGGGTTTTGCCGCCTGACCCAAGCCAGAACAGAGTAAATCACACACACACACACACGCACAAAAAACAGCTTTCACAACTGTATCCACAGTGAGTGGTGGCTGAAATAATACTAACATGCAACCTTGCACAGAACAAGCGCATAGTCATTGCACACGCTGTCACGTGTGAGGATGTGAAGCATGCTTCCTCAGTGACTAACTAAGCTCTGCAAGACTCCCGGTTATCCTCTTGTGCAATCATTTCACTACCACATTTGTGGCTTTTTTTTTTTTTTTTTTTTTTTCTTTCATTCACGTCCGATAAACAGAGCAGGAGGCTGAGAACCTTTTTCACAGACAACAAAGCAGCAGTTTGTCTGGTGTCAGATGTGTTCGCAAAAAAAAAAAAGCAGGAACATTTCCAGAACGCTCAGACGAGGGATGGGCTCGGAGCGGAGCGACACAGGAAGCGGGACACGAAACCCACTCGCTCCCTCCTCCCTGTCATATTCCTGCAGACTGTGTTTTCACAACGACTGGACATAAAAGTGGTGGAAAATATCCAGAATGACTTTTGTAAATGTTTGCTTTCTGGCCTAAAAGTCATTGTCATGTGACATCCACTACCGTTCAAAAGTTTGGGGCCACTTAGAATTTTTTTTTTTTTTTTTTTTTCAATGAATATAACATTAAATGAATCAGAAATACACTCTTTACATTGTTAATGTGGTAAACGACTTTTCAAGCTGCAAACATCTGGTTTTTAATGGCATATGTACATAGGTGTATAGAGGCCCATTTCCAGTGTTCTAATGGTACATTGTGTTTGCTAATCACGTTAGAAGGCTATTGGATGATTAGAAAACCCTTGTGCAATGATGTTAGCACAGCTGAAAACAGTTTTGCTGGTTCTTTGTCTGTGTCTTGACTATATTTTCTACTCGTTTTGCAACTCTTTTGATGAATAAAAGTGTGACTTTTAATGGAAAACACAAAAAAAATTGTATTTCTTTCACTTTCAAAGTCATTGTTACATCCACATTACATAACACGGGTCATTTATTTGTGAGTGTGTGTTGTGGTCTAAAACTAAGATGCTTCGTACTTTCACAAGGCAAAGTAAGACACCTGAGAGAGCAGAGTGAGCTGTGGTGCAATCTTTACTCCGGTGATATTTAACCCTTTAAGGTACTACTCAACCATTTGGTTGACCACACTTTAAGTCACTATATTTCAGTGAAAAATGCATCAAGCTGAACTCACTAAAACACTTAAAGGTGCATTATGTAATAAATCTAAAGCAACTGGCCATACAATCCTCCTAATATGTCACAGAGACTCAGGAATAATGTTCATATAACAAACTGAACTCACCAACAGCAACAGTACAGACAAAATGTCTGCATTAAAAAAAAATATTTTGCAGACTGCAAATCATGTTTATGTTTTGAAATCATGTTTTGGCATGTGGCGCCACCTACCAATCATTGCAGTCAGTAGAGTCTCAGCTGCTGAGCAACCACGGGTTGCCAGTTACGCCAGAAAACGATACCTAAAAGACCTCGGTATTTTGAATTTGAATGTAGTAACCGTTGTTGGCCAAATTCTTACATATGGCACCTTTTAATGTTACTTGTTCTGAATGTTGTACTTTATTATGCAAACCAGGTTTATTATGAACAGACGTCTCAACCGTTAGGTAGAGGCCTGTATCTGTAATACTGTAAAAAATATTGATTGTCGTTATTGTTATCATAAGTAAATTTTATGTGCGAAGAAATCATTTTTCCTTTGCTTTTTTTCTTGGTGTGCTCTTTTAAAGGGTTAAAGTTAGCGATCAACACGAGTGGGTTATTATGATCATCTTGTATCACCTGATGTTTCTTGTTTGTCTTCAGCACCGGGCCTTTCATTCCTGCTCATTGGTCACTCTGTGTGTACACACACACACACACACACACACACACACACACACACACACACACACACACACACACACTGTTTCTCTCGTCAAGCTGATAAAAACTCTCCCTCCTGTGGACACTGAGATAAGCTTGTGATTACAACAGTTTGGAACAGCTGGTGTGTGTGTGTGTGTGTGTGTGTGTGTGTGTGTGTGTGTGTGTGTGTGTGTGTGTACTCTTCACCTGAGCACAGCATACATATACTGTGGTGCATATACTGTAAATCTTTTCTTACCAGCTACTCGTCAAGAGTGTTTCCTGATTTCCTGATATGTGGAAATCTTCTGCTGCACTGCTGTGTCACGGCTGCACGGAATCAAGAGCAGATACCAGCTCTAAGTGTTAGTCATCTTGACCAGATGCAAAAATTAAATTAAAGACAGAAATGATCCACAACTGGGGGTTTTCTTTTGTAAAAATGCATTTTGAATGTGTGCATTCCAGAGTTATTATCGTCTTTGTTCCATGCCTCACTGTGACTAAAAGAAACATGGGAAAAGTTACAAATGCCGGTGTCAAACAAGGTTGCCGTCGTCGGAAAAAGACCTCGGGGAGCCTTGCATCCAAGAGCAACAGCCTGTTAGGAATAGTGTTGTGGCAAACCCTTGTGTTTACAGAGCTTCCCAATGTGGTAAAAAAAAAAAAAAAGGATTAAAAAGAGATCTGACAGCTTTTTAAACTCCCACCACCCACTGTGTCTCACGGTCGGAGAGGACGCGGTTGAGAGTGCAGTTTGAACATGAGCGCAGAACTAACTGTTCCCGCTAACTGCATTTTGTGTGGCTGAGTGATTCGAGTCTAGTGTTTCATACGCATACAAAACCCACACATTGTTTGTTTTACTTGTTGCCCTAGCGATAGTGGCATCTCTCAATAGTTGACCTGAATAGACGCAGCGGGGGCAGCAGCAGCAGCAGCAACAGCAGCAGCAGCAGCAGCAGCAGCAGCAGCGCTGGCTACAGCTTTACATAGGTCTGCGTCTGCTTTAATGTATGAGAATAGAAAGCGGATCAGACGCGCTGCACCGAATCTGTCTGGGAAAAATATACTATGCTGGTTTCATGTTTGCTCTTGGTTACGCCGAGTACACACTGTCGTCCTTGTTAAGATCCAGTGTCGGCAGCAGATGATGCAACATACAGTGTGGCTGTGCATAAAGATTTAAAGGAGACATATTCTGAAAAATTGAATTGAATTGAATTGAATGACTTTATTCCACCCCCGGGGGGGGGAAACACACATTTACAACGGCTCAGTTAAGGCGACAAGAGGTGCAGAAATGTGCAAGGGCATAATAAATCAACTTTTTGATCATGTAAATCCTTATATTTGGGACTCTGGAGGTCCTATCAGTCGGCAAAGTGTGAAAAAAGATGACTCACTCGTGTTTTTGTGGTCCTCCTCAGTCTAAGTACAGGAGATAAAACGCGACGTTGACTTCTGCACTCACTGGGACGTCACAATGTGCTAGCACAGAGTTCTACACAAACTTCCAGCCTCAGAGGATTCATCTGCCCAGTGGATACATGTTATATTTGACGGCAATGTGCCTGCAAATGATCCCTTTTCCAAATGCTAACTGCTGTTAGCTCCCAGTAGCCTCTGTGACTGATGTCATTTCCTGTCCCTTAAGTTTCGTTTTACTTTTTATTTTAAGGTGGACCTTTAAGGTGGATTTAAAGAGATACTACTAAACCGAGCGTTCTGAACAGGGCTGTTTTGTTCAGGGTGATTGAACTGCTGTGGTGCTTCATCCTTATGGTATTTTGACAAAAGCACGTCACAGACATGTTCATTAGGACACCAGGGAAATAGGTTAACTTGAAGAAATAGGGTATAATCTGACCCCTTTAAATCAAATAAGGTCAGAATTCAGTGTCCGTTCTCTGTGCGTCTCTGAGTGTTGGATTAGTATCTCAGTGTGGACGCCTGTGCCTGTTTCATGGAGCGACGATGATGGAGAGCGACCAAAACGTATCATCTTAGGCCAGTTGAGGCACAGGAGGGAGGTGTTTTCTTGTTCTTCTTCTTTACTGACGAAGAAGGCTGCTCCTTCCCTGCTCTGTTAGCTATTTGATAGTTCAGAGGGATCTATCACTGATGTCTGATTGCTTTACAACCCACTGGCACCAGACCGTCTGCCTCAGGTAGGATCTGCACCTGTATGTGTGCTCAACACGGCTGATAGGGCAGGAACACACACACACACACACACATACACACACACACACACACACACACTGCACACGGGCCTTTTTTTTTTTTTTTTTTTAAAGCTGACAGTTTCCTGAGTCAGAGAAGTGAGTTACTTTACGAGTAACTGGCTCAAATGAAAAGCTTTCCTTATGATCTAATAGTATGCATTTGAATATTCTCAACGGCAAAGTGTGGAGTTTACACTGGGATCTTTGCATGTCTCAAATCAAACGTATTCCCAAAATAAAGCATGGGAATTCCAATGAGGCTTGGACTTTAATTGCATTAGCAAAGAAATCAATGCCTTCCAGAGAATGACTCTTGCAAAGGGCTCCAATGTTTGTCAGATAATGGTGGGGCAACACTGAAGGTTTGTCATTTGTGACTGGTTGGACCTGATCTGTCACATGTATCTCTGTCCTGTCGCTGAGAGCACAGAGGGTGGGGTTTACCCCTGGCCTGTCTGTGCCGAAGAGTAAAAGAAGAAGAAGAAGAAGAAAAAAAAAAAGATTTACAGTGAACCTCTCTGTCCATTTAGCCGAGCACTTTCGCACAATCTCACAGCGGATTGCAGGACCATATCTCTATTACATGTGGGCGACTTTTCTTTTTATATCAACGGGCTTCTGGGAAAACCAAGAACTGCGACAGTGACAATACACTTACCGGCATGTAGTTTATAAAAAGTTCCACATCGATTTCGTAGCAGCTGTGGCACACTTTATCTTCTCCATCTCCAATGCATGACTTGACTGCATTAGTGCACTCAGCGAAGGGAAGGATAATAAAACAGATCGGCATTATTGTGCAACCCGTTGTGCGTCAGGTCATGCTCGCCTGCGTGAATGTGCATTTCGCCATTTTGCAGCGTGTCGATGCACATGCAAGAATTCAAGATGTTTACTGTGCACGGACAGATATTGCAAATGCAGATGGTGTCAAACGTGGCCGTACTGTATTTAAAGAAAACATAACCAAAAAAAGGAAAAAAAAAAAAAAACACCCAGAAAACGTCAAACAGGAAAGTCAGGATTCATGAAAGCAGAAAAAAAAAAAAAAAAAAAAAAATGTGTGGCTGCAAGGTTAACTCAGCGTTTGTACATGAGATAACGTATGTCCTGCAAAAACTGTGCACGTTCACCCATCACCGTCCACCTCCGGACATGAGTGCATGTGTTTCCATCATCTGTGCATATACATGTGCACGGCAGGACTCACTGTATGTGTGTGTGTGTGTGTGTGTGTGTGTGTGTGTGTGTCATATGACCACGGGTTTACAAACACAGTCTGCCTCCCGTTACCGGACACCAGAGCTATTCTGGCCTCCTCTTCCAATGCACACCATCCTAGTGTCCGGTCTCCATGTGGAAGTCAGCAAGCCAAGGTCAGCGGGTTAAATTCCTTCAGCTCTTTGGCATTCTGCCCCAGGGTTCAAGTAGTGTGGAAGCGTGTGTGTGTGTGTGTGTGTGTGTGTGTGTGTGTGTGTGTGTGTGTGTGTGTGTGTGTGTGTGTGTGTGTGCGTGTGTGCGTGAGCTGTTTGTCTTTCATGCCACAAACTGCATGCATGCTGTTAGAGGAGAGGCATTGCAAGAGAGTTCTGCATTGGTGACAGATAGTGGTGCACACACACACACACACACACACACACACACACACACACACACACACACACACACACACACACACACACACACACACACACACACACACTGTGATTGTATTTGAAATAGAGCTGTAAAAGGACATGTTATACAGGAGTGTGTGATTAATGTGGCTGCCTCCACACATACCTCCAGCGGTCCTGGTTGGCTGGAAGGTGAGTGCTATGAGAAACTGCTGTTTGCTCGAGGGGTAGACACCGATCCTCGGGGATCAATCGCAGAAGGACATATTTTAAGTCTATCAGGTTGATTTAAACTCTGCGTACTCGACACTTGAGCGCACAAGCGGACGTGAACGCAGTCGGAGTGGGCCCTGTAGTGTGAGAAATGCAACACACTCTGGCGGCTGGAAAAGCCCAGTAAGTGATCCAGCAGAAGCTGAGGGTCTAAATGTGTCTTGATGAAGTATTGCTTAATGATCTTTCTGAAAAAGGCTTAACTTTTCAGAACGAGGAAATCGTAACACAAGTAATAGTGCAATAATATAGTTATCGATAATAAAAAAAATATGTAGCAAAAAGTAATGTATTTATGCACTGAAATAAAAGAAACTGAAATATAAATAACCATTATGACACTCTTATTTACCCCTTGTTCGAAAATGAGTCTTTTCTGAGTTCAGATGACGAAGAACACGGTCTGCTAATCCCAAAAAAGACAGAAATCCTGTCCTGGTTTTGTCTTCTCACTTTTAATCTCAACAGAGGAGGACACACACACACACACACACACACACACACACACACACACACACACACACACACACACACACACACACACACACACACACACAAAAATCAACACATCACAAGCTTCAAATCTCATTATTAAGTTGTCACTTAATAACTTGCTGTATATTTTTGGATTAACGATTAAAGGTGCATTATGTAATAAATGTGAAGCAACTGGCCATAAAATGCTCTTAATATGTCACAGAGACTCAGGAATAATGTTCATATAACAAACTGAACTCACCAACAACAACAGTACAGACAAAATATTTGCATTAAAAATCATGTATTTGCATGTGGCGCCACCTACCGCCGTCTACCAATCATTGCAGTCAGTAGAGTCTCAGCTGCCGAGCAACCACGGGTTGCCAGTTTACGTCAGAAAACGAAACCAAAAATACGTCGGTATTATGAATTTGAATGTAGTAACCGTTTTTTTGGCCACATTCTTACATACGGCACCTTTAAGTGAATAAGAAAAAACATGAATGTAGCATTAGCCGCTAAATTAGCTTTTTGCTTTGTAATCCTCATCACATGCCACGAAACAAAGTCAATGGATGTTTGAATGAAAAGAGCCTAAATATCCTCTATAACACATTATTGAAATATCCAATGAGTATAATTTAGGTGACTTGATTTTCATTTAGCATAAACTTCCCTTTTGAGTTTTAATGCTAACTGAAGGCTCTTCAATAAACTTTGAAGGGAACGGGATATTCAGCTCTAACATATTACATTATTAGTTAAAGAGTAAAGTAGTTTTTTGTTGTATGAGGTACATGAATCAGACAGCAGTGGATCAATAACTCCTGCGTGTTTCAATGGGGTGCAAAATGAGGTAAATTTCAATTTTCCCGTCACAAAAGGCTTTAATTAGGTGACTAAAATGTGTTTTCTTTGCGTTCATGGTCGCAGAACAAGCCTCCACGTCTCAGTCAGGTCAGTGCCATGACAATGTGTCAGTAACTCGTGACAAAATGAGCTAAACTGAGCTATAAAGCTGAGCTGAAATGCAGTAAGTCAGCAGGTATTGTCGACTACTTGGCAAACTGATTCATAACAGCAATTTAGCACCTTCTATGGAAGAAATATCCTTCCACTTGCACATGTTGATGTGATGTAGACCCTTTCGACCCTTAGTTGCTTTATAAGCATTGGTAACACGGTGGTTTAAATCAGAGACAATCGCATGCACTAACTTGCGTACGACTGCCGTCCAAATGTGAACGGAGCAGCTTGATTTAATTGTGACGTTATGCTCTATACTCGGGGACCTTTTTGTTCCACTGTTCATACATTATCATTTGCAGCTGTTATTATGTTGAACATACAACATTTAATTGAAGCGGGTTGTGGGTTTAGATCGCAGGCTCTGCTGACGTGAACGGCAGAAACAGTGTAATGTAAAGCAGACTATATACATACACCATTTACGATGATGTCACATTACAGACAAACAATACAGCAGATCAAATCAAATTAAGACGGTTAAAGTATTGTTCTTAACCTTAATTTATCCAATGGCTGAGTAAAAAAAAGTCCAACATCAAAAACGGCTCATATTGAAAAGATTGGATTTGAACGAGAAGGAAACGTCAGATGGCTTTTTTATTTTTAACAGGACAGGATCCAAACAAGGTCATTTCACAGAACTTCCTGGAGTTTCTGTTCCCTGAAATTCCGAGAGCTCTGCCGGAAATCCAACATGAGGCAACAGGCTGCCCCCCCCCCCCCCCCGAAAGGGTCGCCGAGTGTGAATAAGTCCACAGAATGAACATGGCCATGGCCGACAGACGGACTGAGTCAGCGTCACATTCCAGTGGAGTCAACCATCCACTTTACCCCTCTGTACACACACACACACACAGAGAGACACACACACACCCATGCATTATCTATTTACTCATTTTATTTCCCTCTCTTACAGACAGTAGAATTTACAGGTGTGTTACACCATCCAAATCATGCTGAAATAATTCACACTGGAATGATCCAAACCACAATCACTGTCTGTGTCACGCACACACACACACACACACACACACACTCATACGTCTTATTATTTCGCCCTCAGACTGACAGTTTTTTTTTCAACTGCTAACATGCAACGATCAAAACTGAGGCCACATTGTCACAGTGTGTTTCACAGTCAGCAAAACAGACGTCTGCGTCGGAGCAGAGCGGGAATCCCTTTATTCACTGCTTTCACACGAAATGCATTCAGCGACCACCGTTTCTCACAAATTCACAGAGTCCTGCAAAACATGATTTTCAAATGCTAATACACTTTTCTGTCTAAAACAGTTGAAAATACAATCAAAACAGAATGATGTGGGGGGGTATATAGTATATATATAGTATATATACAGCAGTTTGCAGCTACAAACCAACTCATAAGAGAGGTTTTGAATATGTTATTCATGATTGTTGGTTATTTACATTTGTATTATTCCTCTTGAATTTTGGATTCTGCATTTTCGTTTTAAATTTACTGTAAAACACCAGGAAAATGTACCAGAAATATCCTGTAAATGTACGTTATTTACTTTATTGGTGATTCATTCTTCTCACTATTCATCAATTCAGTACATTCAGTAAAATGCAAAGATCTGAGTCTGTGATAAACTATAATAATTATTGTGTGAAGAGTTTTGAAGAAGTAGAGTCAGTGTCATTATATAATATATAATAACTATTCCAAGTGAAAAGTGCAGTTAGCGGCTGAAAACCAGGTGACCTGCGTTTGGCCTCACTGTGAAAGCAGATAAAACTTGACAACTTCTCAAAGTCTTTTTCTTAAACACACACACACACAAACACACACACACACACGCACACACACACGGGTGACTTCCCACACAACACACAAGGCATACAACAGTTGGCAGGAGAGGCTGAGTGACCTCTGCTGTGACCCTGAACCTACACACACACACACACACACACACACACACACACACACACTACATCATGCATATCTCTGATTCATTTCATGCAGCTGCACTGCAATGATTGAACAGCTTCAAATCACATTCACAGGACTGTATTACAGGAGATCTGTGTCAGTGACTGACTTTACCCTCATGTTGTGGTTGACTAGCTGTGCGGAGGAGGACAAACTTTTCACTCTAGCTTTCTCTATCTCACTATCTTTTGTCATTTGTCATAATATCTCTCTCTGTCAAATATTCATGTGCCGTATCAAACCGGTTAGTGCAACTCCACATGAATTGTGCAGCACGGTTCAAAACATTAGTGTTTTTACATTAGTTTTGTCAGTCTGTTTCTTTCTTTCTTTAAAGAATATAGGTCACACTTTTTCATCATTATTGTTTTTATTATTATTATTATTATTATTGGCTTTTGTACTGTCTGTCTTCTGAGTTTAAGGGATTGAAAACTCTTTACTGAGTCACTGCCACTGTGAAGTGTACCAAACCAAATAGATCAACAGTTTGTAAATACAGTTTGTTGTATTTACGGGCAGCCCAAGGCCGACAGGAAAGGATTTGGGCTCGTAAACGGAAGCCTCTGAGCAAGGCACCTAATCCCTCATTGCTCCCCAGGCTCAGATAAGTGCTGAAAATGCTTAAGTGGTGTCTTGTCTTGTGAATTAAACCCACAACCTACAACCTAGAGTTGAAAGAGGACTCACTCTACCACTGAGCTGCCGTTGAAAGCGTTGGGAGGTGGGAGTGCAACCAAACCTAAAAAGCCTCACGACCCCTCCCAAAAATGTCTCAACCAGAGGATGAAAAACGGACGTTCTGTAGTACATGTAGCTGACTTAAATACAGACATTTTGTCAGTGGATGTTTAACGTGATTCCAAGTGAAAAGTGCATTTAGCGGCTGAAAGGCCGACGGGAAAGGATTTGGGCTCGTAACCGGAAGGTCTGGGGTGAACTCTGAGCAAGG
>NC_139808.1:3531321-3533821 GCF_963457635.1 Microchirus variegatus | reverse complement strand
CACCAACTAAAACTGTTTCCTAAGTTAAATATGTGTTGCTGACGGCAGCTTGAAGTGGTAATAAGGTCTTAAAATATTTTGATAATGTCTTGAAAAAGTCTGAAAAAAGGTATTGGAATTAACTTCAGGATTCCTGCATATAACCTGTGTTACTTCCCTCTAACCCCTGACTCTCTGTCCTGGTCCTTTTTCATGCTTCACACCACAAACACAGAGTCTTTCCCTGAAATGACTGGGCATGTGGTGACATGGGGCAGCTCCTAACCTGTGCTGAGGAGGACACACAGACACACAGACACCCTGAGGGTTGAACTATGGCAGCTGGTATGTTTCTAAAAACAGGCAACCCACTCCTCCTCCTCCTCCTCCTCCTCTTCACCCCCCTTCCTTCACCTACTTCACAACAGATGCTGATCTCCGTCTGTCTTCAGGAGGAAGCAATTATTGAGTCAGCGGGAGCGACGCACCTCCTTCTAATGAACCCGCATCAAATCATCCGATGACTGACAGCCCTGAGGCGTGACTCACGCGCTGGACGGAAGCGGAGTGAGAGGTTTGAACAATGACAGAGGGAGAGAGAGACGTGAATTAGAGGTCTGGAGGGAAGCACAGTCATGCAGAGTCATCTCTTCACTTCCATTCCCTTCATTTCTGCGAATTACAAAAACACCATCTTCCTCCTACACCTGACCACAGAGCCTCTACTTACTGTTTCTTTATCTCTGTGTCAGAATAGAGACGAGCAAACCCAGACTGCTCTTCAGTCGGAACACAAACTTGAAATCCTTGTCCTTTTTAAATCATTTTAAACGTCTCTAGTGTGTAGTTTGTGATTTATTTTCCTTCCTCAAAGTGACTAATAAAGTCTGAATGAAATCTCCGTTTGTCTCTCCAGACGGTCTGACTGTTTGACTCTAAGCCTCTGTCCGACGTCGGCTCAGCCTCTTACATAAGGTTGACCTGGTAAAATTCCACAGCGCTCACTTCCTCCCTGCTCCGCTAACTTTCAGGCGTTTTTTTTTTTTTTAAGGCAACAACAATTTCATTCTGTTTCAAATTCAGCCGCCCACTCCAAAGGATGTTTTCCCAGCTGCTCACAAACAGGCCACCTCACTTCAAATGAGGCTTTTTTACCTTTTCGGGGGAGTCCGTCGTGTGAAAACACTGCGTGTCATTGTTGTCGAGGGGGGGGCTCCCGCCTTCCGCTCATGAACGTACATGTGCATGCAAAGGAGAGCTCAGGAACTGTGCTTTTATTCTAATAAATTGTATTTTTACAATCTGCATAACTTTTGGCAAATCTTTACCTTCAGACAACTAGAAAAACGACTCATAACAATGTATATCAAAATAAGTTTGGGTTGTGTATGTACATCAGGTAAGGGCCTTGCTTTACGGAGACTGCCATCTTGCATCGACATGTTTCCACAGCTGCCCGAACACATGATTCAGACACTGTGTTCGTTAAAATGTTTTAAAAACAAAAGCTTTCTATGCAAATGAAGAAAGAAAAAAACATCATTCATGGTATGTGAAAGCCACCATATATACTCTTAGAAATAAGGGTTCCAAAGGGTTCTTCTACAAGGGCTGAGGTTCTACCTGGAACCATTTGCTTCTGAAAAACCCTTTCTTTCCAGAAGAAAGGGTTTCTCAAGTGGTTCTTGGTAACATTAATGGTTCCAGTAAGAAATATTTTGATCCAGAGAACCCTTTAAAAACCCCTTTCCTGAATAAAGGAATAAAGGGTTTTAAAAGGGCTCTTGGTGGAACCCTCCAAAAGGGTTCCAGGTAGAGCCTTTATAAAAAGGTTCTACCTGGAACCAAAAAGGGTTCTCCTATGAGGACAAGCCGAAGAACGTAATATGGTTCTACTTAGCACTTTTATTTCTAAGAGTGTAGTTTCCCGACACTTATAGGAAAGAAAAGGATAAGAAGGTGTTGTTAAAATGTGCAGTTTTACCATTAGAGTGACTTATTAGTGACTTAGAGTTTTTATGTAGTTTTTATACTTTTTTTTGGGTGTCGAGATTACATACAAATTCAGTACTTTGCATCTCTTTAGTGACCCATACGTGAACATTGTGATAATGAAGAACAGTTGCAGTGTGTGAGACTGCGTTGAAGTTGGAGAGGGGTTTGCGGAATTTCAGCGAGAAAGTTGGACAACCTGGCAAATTCTGAAAATGAGTAACTAGAGATGATCTACGGTGGCAACGAGAGGAAGCCAATGCAAAAAAAAGCTGTAAGAAGTTATAAAAGAGTTAAAACAGAGCTGTTATATCTCTACAAGTGGTAAATATATATTTTTTTAAAACAATATTTATAGCCATTTTTGTCCCACATAGCTCCCTGGTAATGCCATTCTATGTTATGTATGTAACATATTAATTACTAAACACATTTTATAGTGTTTTGTCTTTTTTGAAGGATTCACCATTGAGAAAAAAGGCTCACGTTGCCATTTGCAGCAGGTAAAATAGAAGAAAGAAAAAAAAGC